>NC_081157.1:43373855-43533855 GCF_012432095.1 Onychostoma macrolepis | reverse complement strand
GAAAGAGCTGAGTTTAAACGAGCAAATCAAGATGATCATGCCTTAAAGCGTTTGTGAAGATACTAACAAAGCAGTAAAGCAGTTTATGGATGCCACAGTCTTACAACCTGAGGTGTTGTGAATACAGATCATTACTTTTGGACTCTTGTTGCTCAACCCAGAACTAAAATAGAAACCGTTGCTGTATTTTTATACCTTGAATGCTCATACTGTTGCATAATGTTAGAATAATTCCGTATTTTATCAGTTCAGCTCTCTATTCATGACATACCACAACTTTCCTGTGGCTCTAAGTTTCTTTTAATGACAGAGGTTGTGGGTTGAAGTAGACAGAAGTAATGGTTCTCATTAATAACAACCTCTTGCTTAAATCCCTTTTAATCTCTGGAAGGGCAGCGTGCCAGAGGCTCGAGAGGTACCAGGAATTGTAATGGTGCCATAACCACCGCTAATACCTTTAACAGCAGCCTGGCAGAGGTGAGATTAATTGTGCACGTGTTTGCTTTCTCCCAAGTATAAGTGAGCTGTTTTTATAGTTTTCCCTCAGTTTCAAGGAATGAATTACTGAACATACTTTCAGTTTCGCCTGGGACTGTGTTTTTATCCATTTGAAGCAAACTATTTTACAGAGGTGAAATATGTCTTTAGTAATATAAAATTCTATATGAAAATTATATATAAACAAATCAAATGTATTTGTACATAAGATATTATAAGAAAATTGATATATATGTATGTATACTTTATAGACATACTGAGTTGCTAACATTTTTAGTTTTCCTGTTAGTAGTAGTATATTAACTTAATAGGTAATATATATATATATATATATATTATTAATATTCAAGAAAATTCATACATCAGAAAATTGATAAGTATACATGTGAATACAGTTCAAAGTTTTTGTTATTGTTTGTTTGCATTGCATGATTGTCCAGTGTAATAGTCACACATGCAGAGCTGTTTAATCTGAAGCGTTTACGAGATGCGTCTCCAGCTGCCATGAGCTTTCTGTTGACATCTGGATAAATATCATGCTCACTGGTGTGCAGTGAAATTTGATTGGCTGCTATTGACACAATGAACTGTTTACTGACCGTATTTAATCTCACTTCCTGATAAGCTGCATGCTGTCCATCGCTTATGTATGCTTCTGTCGTTTACACGCTTGTTTGCAAAAGTATTTGACCTTTATCAAAACGACAACAATGTGGGAATCAATGTGATAATGGATGGGAGGTTATTTAAGTCCATCCTTTGGGATGTTTTTTTTTTTTTTTTACTTAAAACTTTGAATATTTTTCTCTCTCTGTCTCTCAAAAAAACAAAACAAAAACAAACACCTTAAGCAGCCTTTTTTTGGTCAAAAAAAGAGAACACTTTGGCCATATCGGTTGTGGATTGATTGCTGAGCAGAGCAGTCATTGATAGCCTTTCGAGTGTTTGCGTTTCTTAGCCTTAGCAAATGCAAACTGATGGCGAGGCCTCGTCTCCCCCTCCTTTTTTTTTCTTTTTCAAACAAGCTTTTAAAGCAAACAGCTCAGACGATATCATCAGTATTTTCAAGCTATTATTCAGCTGTTATCTTGCTCTTGATTAGTTGAGAAATGAGTTATGTCCTCACTGCATAAACAACTGTCTGGGAGTTCCCAAAGTCATCCCTCATCCCAAGGGAAGGAGGAGTTCTGGAGCAGAGGGGCCCCAGGGCCTGGGGATTTGTACAAACAAAATGGGGGGCCATGGAAGTGTGCAATACAGTCATGAATTTGACTCTTCCACCATCATAGGAGACTGCGCTTACGGCCAAATTCAATTCCTGTTATAGACTGAGTGTATTTTAAGAAAAAGTTTTTCAGTTTATATTGAAGTGCCAAAATAAAATAAACTGAATAGAAATATTTAAAATAAATTGCTAAAATTAAAAATTAAAACTGGAAAAAAAAAAAAAAATGCTAATTCAAAATATGAATACATTCTTTAATATATAAAAATGCTAAAATAACACTAATACTGATATTTATTTGCATTTATGCAAGTCTCAAACCTTTACAACAAGAAAAAACATGCTTCTTTAAACTTTAGTTGCAAGGTGCAGTAATGCTAACTGCTGATTTGAAATGTTTTTCAGTCCCATGGTAGCGTTGTGAGGAGGTCCTGGTATTCTCTCGCAGACTGCGCAGGCACAAAAAACCAAGCGAAGTGATTTAGGATCGTCTGCCTATAAAATCTACTACTGACAGTTATGAGTCCAATGAAAATAAAAGGTGTCCTGGAGCAGTGCCGCGCAGTAAGTCAGTGTTTTGACTTGGAGAGCATTCAGAAAGCTTCGAATGCAGCGCTTAAGCTCTTCCCACCACATTGGGATTTATTTAGAAATTATTAGAAACAGGCGAGTCTGTAATCTAGCATTCTGAAAACTTATTCTTTATCTTTAGGCTTTCTCACCATATAGGGATGCATTTAAAAAAAAAAAACTACACAAAAAAAACATTATAAACATTTGAATGAGTTTCATTTCTGAATGTCAGAAAAGCAGTAACACTGACCCCACATTTGACCCCGGACAAAATTAACTTGAGATTCAGAGTCTGCTGTGTGACCTGCGGGGGCAGTGTGGGACAGCCAGAGAGCTGGAAACAGGACCCGGGGGAGAGGTTACCGCTTGCAACTGATCTCCAGTCAGATTCCCATCCTCCATTTCAGATCCTTGATGCTGTGGAGCCCGAGCCAAGACTGTTCTGAGACCTGTAGTCTGTGAGATTGAGCCTGTTTTTTGAAACATGCATTGTGTATTATAGTGAAAACGTATTCAGTTCAAGTTTATTTTGTATATATATTATATTACAATACATATTGTGGTAACACTTTAAAATAAGGTCCCATTAGTTAGAGTTAGTTCACCCAAAAATGAAAATTCTGTCATCATGTACTCACTCTCAAGTTGTTGCAAAATTGTATTAGTTTCTTCTGTTGAACTCAAAAGAAGATATTTTGAAGAATGGTAGCCGTTGTTCTTTCTTTCTTACTTACTATGGAAATCAATGGAATCCATAAGCTGTTTGGTTATCCATATTCTTCAAAATATCTTCTTTTGAATAATATCGCAAAATATTGAAATTTTTTAGTGAGCTATCCCTTTAACATTAATGCATGAACATGAGAAATACAGTATTTTTTTGAATCTTTGTTAGCTTTACTTCATCATTAGTCAATTTTAGCCCAGGTCTATTAAAAAACATTAACAGAGACAACTTTTGGTTTGTATTAGTCAACAGATTAATAAATGCTTTAGAAGTGTTTTTCATTGTTAATTGATGTTAGCTCAAATCCATTTGTATTTGAATGACATATTAGTAAATGTTGAAATTAAGATTAGAAGTAGTTTTGTAGCTAACAAATGGATCCGTGCTGTTAAATGTTACCCATTTAATTTCAAGCAGCTTTAGAGAAAATACATGTTTCAAAGTTACAATGTGAAAGCATTCCGTTATCAAATTATGAAAGTATATTCTGATAACAGGCTGTATTCTGTTATCAGTTACTTATAGCTACTTGGCTTCACTATAAAACTCAAGGGGGATAAATGCAGTGTGTGAGTGTTATATTTAGCCATGGACAGGAATGCACACATTTCCCATGTTATCAGAACATATTTGTCCTTTTCTCCCACTTCTGTTTCTTCCACGGTGGCAGTGTGTTCCTCGGGCGGATCAGCGAATGAAATGGGACTTCCATGTGTAAAGCTGGCGAAGATGAGTACGCTCTGATGCTGATGATTAACGATGTGGCTAGCGTCGATTCTAAGCGGGACGCTTGCATCCTCCCCCGGGCCTGATCTCACTGAAAGGTATCCGAAAAAAAAGACCCTCTAATGAAAACATCAAGCCCTTTCCACATTTCAGCAAGTTATGCTCATGTAGTCACCCGGAGGGATGTTGCGGGTTTGGAAACAAGAGACAAAATGAAGGAAAAGAATAAAGAAAGGCAGTGAAAGAGAAAACCCCAGAGAAACGGCTCTGAGCTTTAGGCCAACATTGGGTGGTCCGGCAGAATCTGTCCTTGGGGTTCTCCGTTAGCGGATACTGTGACGTATTTTTTTGTCAAAAGCGGCTGTGGAAGCGAATAAACGCTGCTGTCGGCATCACTCAGTTAGATGTGAGATGGCTTTCCCTCCGCATTCCTCTACAGCCTTCTTCAGAGCGCTGTGAACCATTACAAATGTATCCTGTCGTAATGTTAGATAAACCATCTTTCAGCAATATGTTATCTGCTTTGACCACATTCTGTCTGTTTGGAAAATAACGGCATTATATCAAGGCACTGAAGGAAATATCTTTGTTTGTTTGATGGGTGTGCAGTGTTGCTTTCCATGTCATCCCTGATAAATCTCACAGATTTCTTCTCTTGTTTTCTTGAGGCCGACCGCCCACTAGGGGCAGAAGACGCTGCCAAACAAGTGATGTGTGCTGGTGGTTATGAGCCTCATGCCTAGCCTATACTGCTAACCTGGAGTAGGACATCTGAGGAAACTTGAGGAAAACTTCATTAGGTATCACAAACTACAATTAACTTTTACATTGTTTATTAAGAGAAGATTCCAGGTTCAATTCAAGTTAAGCTCAATCAGCAGCACTTATGACACAATGATAAATACCACATCATGGTCCATCATTTTCTTTAAATAAAGCTAAAATCTGTGCCTGAGTGAGGAATCAGGGTTTCCGTGGGTTTTAAAGAGGTCTTTAAAGTCTTAATTCGCGCTTCCACAAATGAAGGTCTTAAATCAGAGCAGAAAGTCTTCAATTCATAAAGTTATGGTGTTAAAGATGTATTAAGATATACATCTACCTTTTTGTTTTCTAGTACAATAGTGAATGAGTGCACTGACCTTTTACATATTTGTTAACATGACATTGCAAACCTTAAAAGAAATCATTTATAAAGATGTTGAATACAGCTCAAATAATACACTAGTTTTAACATAATAATGCAGGTGAGGTGTTTAATAAAATGTTCACATCCATTGTAAGTGCCTTATTTATTATTTTTTCACAAATGCTGTCAGTTGAGTTTAGGAATATTTCTTTATATCAAAACTTATTTCAATTTTACCTATGCAGATTTATCATTTTAAGTTACAGTACTGTTCAAAAGAGTCTAAGATTTTTTAATGTTTTTGAAAATGTCTCTTATGCTTATGCTAAATGATGTAATTAATTCCTGTGGTGCAAAGCTGTATTTTCCGCATCATTACTCTATTCTTCAGTGTCACATGATCCTTCATATCTTTTCATTTCCCATTGTTATCAGTGCTGAAAACAATTGTGCTGCTTAATATTTTGAGGATATGACTGTGACATGTTTTTAGGATACTTCTATGAACTTAAGGTTTAAAAAACTGCATTTAAAAAATAAATAAATAAATATAATTTCGATTGCTTTTGATCAATTAAATGCATCCTTGCTGAATAAAAGTATTAATTTCTAATTAATATTATTATAATTTTTCTTTTACTGCCTTCAAACCTCTGAACATATAGGCTACAGATTAACATTAGTTCATGTATTATTGACAAACTAACACATTCATTTGAACAAATTGAACCGTATTGCAACCTGATTCTCTTACCAATCCAGCATGTCCAAGTGTGAGGTAACCTTCTAAGCAGTTCATTTTCATTCAATACTGTCTTTAAATGTCAGCTACCATTCACTTCCATGACGCTCTTATTGCAAAGCTTGACTGGCAGGTTTTAAAAGCAGCTCTAGAAAATAAATAGTAACAATGCATTGATCTGTCGTTTCTTGCCAGATCATGCTGGCATCGTGATGTTTATCCTCAAGCTCCCTGCATTACCGCCACTCTGCAAGTCGGCCGGTTGCGGAGGTAACAAGCTTTTGAGTGGCACTGGGGTAGTTAATCCAACCAAACGTGGCGTGCAATAATCATCTTGGATTTATTCTGCTCGTTTTTCTAAGGCTCTGTGGTTTGGCGCGACTCTGTCAGCGAGGTCAACAGGCACTTGTACCCTGTCATTATTCAGTGGTTGAAAGACATACAGTGAAAGAAAAGACTGATTGAATGAAAAAAACACACTGAGGAATGAAACGCCCTGGATAAATAAAGGGATCGAGTTTGGAGGAGAGTCAACATCAACCTGTAGGTGTGAGAGGGGGAGAACAAAGCTTGCCAAAGACCTGCTTGCATGGAGACTCGCTGGGGCAAGCCGCCGGGTGAGAATCCATGCCTGCCTTTCACTCAGCAAGACAAGTGACAAGCTCACACCTGTTTATCCTTTTCTTTTTTGGTCTGCTTCAGTGTGAGGTTAGACATAATGTGTTAAATAGTTTCAATTCTAGTCATTAGTATCCGCGATGGCTTTTGAACGTAGCCCGATCACTTCAGGGTGGATGTGATTGGCTGTATCTGTCCCAAACAACAATAATCACATTAAGGATCTTAATCAGCGGTTTTGTTAGTGAGTCCACACACCTTAAGCACACAGAACAGTTAAAAAGGTGTTTGAGCCCTCGAGGTACATTTACATGAATGCTGACTGGCACTGTTACCATAACTGGAAGACACTTTCTTAGGGAAGTTATGAGGAATAGTGTTTGTGATGATGATTATCTCTGCAGGTAACCATAGAAGAGACTGTCAGGACACATTTGAAGAAAAACAGAAAGCCATGCAGATGTACAGTACAGGGGCGTAGGAGCGATCCGAAAAGTGCGGGCGGACGTGTTATAAATCTCTGTCATGATTGACATGTTTTCAGATGCTTACTTGCCATGGATACACTCTTCAGAGATAATAATTAATAATAATTCCTTACATTTATATAGCGCTTTTCTAGGCACTCAACGCGCTTTACATTGTGTGTGGGGGAGGGGGGGGGTCTCCTCATCCACCTGGATGATGACCTTTAAAACTTCAAAGCTAAACTTTATTGACTCATCAGTCAGTCGCTGTAGCGTTTTTGTCACGTACGTTTAAAAATTAGGGCCAAAACTTTGTGGTGACAGCTGGGGCTGCACGATTTTGGGAAAAACCTCTAAGTGTGATTTTTCTGGTTACAAAAAAAAATTGCAATTTTAAATTCATTTAAAAAATGCTTGTTTTTAGAGCTGCACAATTTGGACTGAAGGTTGGAATTGTGTATTAAAATAAAAATAATAAAATAATAGTTATGATTAGTAAATAAAAATATAACACACATACTATTGTAGTATTTCACTGTAAACAATATATTAATTGCATATTAGTAACAATTTTATTTTACATTACAACTGTAAAATTACAACATTAAATGTATTTTTCAATTTCTTAATTTTCAAACATTAAACCATCCAACTTTTATTTTTCGCCCATCACCCAAGCTGAAGTCGCTGAGGTGGTTCGCAAGCTCCTCAGTGGCAAGGCATCGGGGGTGGATGAGATCCGCCCTGGGTGTTTCAAGTCTGTGGATGTGGTGGGGCAATCTTGGCTGACATGCCTCTGTAATATTGCGTGGATGTTGGGGACAGTGCCTCTGCACTGGGCAACTGGGGTGGTGGTCCCCCTTTTTAAGAAGGGGGACCGGAGGGTGTGTTCCAAATATAGAGGGATCACACTCCTCAGCCTCCCCAGAAAAGTCTATGCCAGGATACTGGAGAGGAGAATCCAGCCAATAGTAGAACCTCGGATTCAGGAGGAACAATGCAGTTTTCATCCGGGCCATGGGACACTGGACCAGCTTTATACCCTCACTAGGTTGCTCAAGGGTTTATGAGAGTTCGTCCGACCAGTCCACATGTGCTTCGTGGACTTGGAGAAGGCATTCGACCGTGTCCCTCTTGGCATTTTATGGGGGGTGCTCTAGGAGTATGGGGTCCGAGGCGCTCTATTAAGGGCTGTACAGTCTCTGTACAACCTGAGCAGGAGCTTGGTTCGCATTGCCGGCAGTAAGTTCGGGGACCACAAGATTTCATCTCTGCTATTTGCAGATAATGTTGTCCAGTTGGCTTCATCAGGCCTGGACCTTCAGCGTGCACTGGGATGGTTTGCAGTCGAATGTGGCGTGGCGGGGATGAAAATCAGCACCTCCAAGTCCGAGGTGCTCAACCGGAAAAGGGTGGCTTGCCCTCTCCAGGTTGGAGGAGAGTTCTTGCCCCAGGTGGAGGAGTTCAAGTATCTTGGGGTCTTGTTCACGAGTGAGGGAAGGATGGAACGTGAGATTGACAGATGGATCGGTGCAGCGGCAGCAGCAATGCAGTCGATGTACCGGGCTGTTGTGGTGAAGAAGGAGCTGAGCCAAAAGGCGAAGCTCTCGATTTACCGGTCAATTTATGTTCCTACTCTCACCTATGGTCATGACTGAAAAGACAAGATCTCGGATACAAGCGGCTGAAATGAGCGTCCTTCACAGGGTGGCAGGGCGCACCCTTAGAGATAGGGTGAGGAGCTCTGTCACATGGGAGGAGCTCAGAGTAAAGCCACTGCTCCTCTACATCGAGAGGAACCAGTTAAGGTGGCTCGGACATCTGTTTCAGATGCCTCCTGGATGCCTACCCAGGGATGCCTACCTGTTCCGGGCTTGTCCTACCGGGAGGAGGCCCCAGGGAAGACCCTGGACACGCTGTCTCTCGGCTTGCCTGGCAACGACTTGGGATTCCCCTGGAGGAGCTGGAGGAAGTGTCTGGGGAGAGGGAGGTCTGGAGTTCCTTGCTGAGACTGCTGCCCCCGCGACCCGGCTCCGGATAAGCGGTTGATGATGATGATGATTTTTATTTTTTAAGGAACACCACAGGGAGCTCTTCCAGCTTCTCTCTTGTTAATAAGTGATTCTCATTGCAAGTTTGGGAAGATGGTTGGCGCGTGTTGCATTCCTTAATGCATGTTAAAGCGACTCAAACACTGGCAGATAAAGAGCTGCTCATGTGTAGATGAACACAGTGCCGTGCTTCCCTTTAAAACAGTGTTTACCTGTTACTAAGGTTGAGCTGTATGATATACAGGCATAACACAGGTTTTTCACCTCATAGTACCACACTGAAAAACATGGTTGCAGAGTTTGTTGAAGTTGTTTTTAGATACTGTTTACTTGGCTATTAAGTATGTGTACTTAAATGTATATCTTGTTTCATGATCAGATGACATGCACACTGATTAAATAATAAGCATGACCTCCTCACCCTACATTCCTGTTTATGGTTATTAAACAAAAACAGAAAACATTATCATTAGAAAATGGAAAAATTCATTAGAAAAGTTATTGCTAGGGTGCCACACAAAAACCTTTATGCAACATTCTGGAAACTTTTTTTTTTTTTTTTTGTAATAATAAGACCTACTGTACAGATTCATTTGTGATGAATCTTCACTCTTAGTGTGAAAAAAAGACTTTATGCATTGGTGTAATAGGTAATAGTAATTGTTGAATATAAAATCACCGTTTAAAGCTGGCATGAAACATTTTTGGGCAGAACCTGATTTTGTCTATAAGGAATTGATTAGATCACTGTCATTTGCTAATTGCAGCAAGGGAGGGATATTTTCCCGCCTCCTTGTCAGCGTACACTTAATCAAAGAAATGTTGCAATGGCGAGGGGAAGATATGTTTTTGAATAGGTTATGAGGGCCAATCAGTTGTTAAAAATAAATAAATAAATAAGATGATGATGATGTGCACAGATAAATCATTTGTAATTAACACTGCAATATTCTATAAAAATAAGAATTTATCATTTTTGACCTCATGGTGACTTTGTTTCCAGTGTTAGTCATATCAAATGTGTACAGCCGTTTTGTTGTTTTGCGGTGTCAGTGCTTCTATTCCTTCTGTCTCTGTTTCTTTATCCTTCTTTATGCGTTACCTCACACACACACAAACGCTTATACACACATCTCAGGTGACCTAGTTACTATGGCATCTCAGAGGAGACTCACTGCAAATTACAGTGGAGCGAGAAATCTGACGCATAGATGGCATGCCACTGGCGAATATGTATCTTTAACTTCCGTAAAACTTGACCCATTTGAGCCAACTGGATCCAATTTACCTTTTAGCTCCCCAAACCACTGCCAATCAAGAGCTGCTCATCTGTTCATCTTAAAACCAGCATATCTATAAAACATCTAATCTTTTGAATTCAGTAATCTCGCTCACTCCAGTACAGTTTGTATCTTGTGGAGCACAAGAAACTTCCCCACAACCTTCTGCTACAAACAGCTCTTTGGAAAGGGTCATTCTCAGCATCTCATGCTCTTCCCACAAGAGTTGAGCTTGTCCCACAAGCTTCTATATTCAGTCTTCCACTATTCCCCACTGGTTGTGTCAGTGTTTGCTTAACCAGGCCTTTGTCATCTAAAACAGGCTCTTAAAGGGATAGTTCACCCCAAAATGAAAATTACTCCTTGATTTACTCACCCTCAAGCCATCCTAGGTACTGTAAACATGTGTATATACAGTAGGTATATGTGACTTTCTTCTTTCAGACGAATACAATCGGAGGTATATTAAAAATGTCCTGGCTATTCCAAGCTTTATAATGGCAGTGAATGGCGGTCAAGATTTTAAAGCAAAATAAAGTGCATCTATCCATCATAAAACGCTCCGCCTATATCCTACGTCTTCCGCCGGAATGCCACTCTCTTGTGAACGCACATAAAACAGTTAGCTGGAAGCTAGAGATTACGGTTTGTAAGGTTTTTTAATATGAATATTTTTCTTACACAAACGCATCGTGTGGATTCATGCACTTTTTTGGGCTTCAAAATCTTGACCACCATTCACTGCTATTATAAAGCTTTGAGGAGCCAGAACATGTTTTAATATAACTCAGATTGTATTTATCTGATAGAAGAAAGTCATATACACCTAGGTGTCACGATAGCTACGGAGAGGAGCAAGGAATGCGGAGGTAAGGGAATATTACAGTCAAACAACAGTCTTTAATAATCCATACACAGGGTAACACAGGGCAGGCTGGAGACACATGTAGCACATCAAGACGTTTAACACTGGACAAGGGAACATAAGGCAGACAAAACTTTAAATACAGGACTTAACGAGGTAATTAACGAGACACATCAGAACCAAATGAATACAATCAAACAAGGGAGAAACTGGGTCACGGGGAGCACTTGGGGAGAAAAAAAACACAGCCAGTCCATGGGCGTGACAACAGGGTGGCTTGAGGTTGAGTAAATCATTTTTGGGTGAACTATCCCTTTAACAAAACTCTGCATACTGAAACTGTTAAAGGGATAGTCCACCCAGAAATTGTTTCTGTCATCATTTACTCACCCTTATTTACTCACCCTTATTATTTTGAAGAGGATTGGTAACTAAACAGTTTTGGTGGCCATTGACTTCCATTTGGATGGAAAACACTGAGACTTTTTTTTCTTTTTTCTTTAATCTTCTTTTATATAAAAGAAAGAAGGTCATATAGGTTTGGAATGATGTGAGGGTGTGTAAATAATGACAGAATTTTCATTTTTGGGTAAACCGTGCCTTTAATATAAATACGAAATGCAAATTGACCCATTTCCTTTCCTTAGTGCACATTACTGTGCAGGATTCATTGGTGCATGTTATTGCAAATAAAAAAATAAATAAAAAAAGGTTTTCCTTGCAATTTTTAACCAGAATGTGATATAATGGCTTTTCAGCTGATGTCACATTTGTATCAAGCATTGTTATAACAGACTATGTGAAGAGTTCAGATGCAAAAGCCTCTAAGTGCTGTCTGAAATATTCTTCTAAAATGAGCATTTTTATCAGGCTCCTATATTTATGCTCAGTTATTTAACTTTAATTGCATAGAAAAGGACCTACAGTGAGGAAAATAAGTATTTGAACACCCTGCTATTTTGCAAGTTCTCCCACTTAGAAATCATGGAGGGGTCTGAAATTGTCATCGCAGGTACATGTCCACTGTGAGAGACATAATCTAAAAAAAAAAACCCAGAAATCACAATGTATGATTTTTTAACTATTTATTTGTATGATACAGCTGCAAATAAGTATTTGAACACCTGAGAAAATCAATGTTAATATTTGGTACAGTAGCCTTTGTTTGCAATTACAGAGGTCAAAGCGTTTCCTGTAGTTTTTCACCAGGTTTGCACACACTGCAGGAGGGATTTTGGCCCACCTCCACACAGATCTTCTCTAGATCAGTCAGGTTTCTGGCCTGTCGCTGAGAAACACGGAGTTTGAGCTCCCTCAAAGATTCTCTATTGGGTTTAGGTCTGGAGACTGGCAGGCCACGCCAGAACCTTGATATGCTTCTTACAGAGCCACTCCTTGGTTATCCTGGCTGTGTGCTTCGGGTCATTGTCATGTTGGAAGTCCCAGCCTCGACCCATCTTCAATGCTCTAACTGAGGGAAGGAGGTTGTTCCCCAAAATCTCGCAATACATGGCCCCGGTCATCCTCTCCTTAATACAGTGCAGTCGCCCTGTCCCATGTGCAGAAAAACACCCCAAAGCATGATGCTACCACCCCATGCTTCACAGTAGGGATGGTGTTCTTGGGATGGTACTCATCATTCTTCTTCCTCCAAACACGTTTAGTGGAATTATGACCAAAAGTTCTATTTTGGTCTCATCTGACCACATGACTTTCTCCCATGACTCCTCTGGATCATCCAAATGGTCATTGGCAAACTTAAGTCGGGCTGGACATGTGCTGGTTTAAGCAGGGGAACCTTCCGTGCCATGCATGATTTCAAACCATGACGCCTTAGTGTATTACCAACAGTAACCTTGGAAACGGTGGTCCCAGCTCTTTTCAGGTCATTGACCAGCTCCTCCCGTGTAGTTCTGGGCTGATTTCTCACCTTTCTTAGGATCATTGAGACCCCACGAGGTGAGATCTTGCATGGAGCCCCAGTCCGAGGGAGATTGACAGTCATGTTTAGCTTCTTCCATTTTCTAATGATTGCTCAAACAGTGGACCTTTTTCACCAAGCTGCTTGGCAATTTCCCGTAGCCCTTTCCAGCCTTGTGGAGGTGTACAATTTTGTCTCTAGTGTCTTTGGACAGCTCTTTGGTCTTGGCCATGTTAGTAGTTGGATTCTTACTGATTGTATGGGGTGGACAGGTGTCTTTATGCAGCTAACGACCTCAAACAGGTGCATCTAATTTAGGATAATAAATGGAGTGGAGGTGGACATTTTAAAGGCAGACTAACAGGTCTTTGAGGGTCAGAATTCTAGCTGATAGACAGGTGTTCAAATACTTATTTGCAGCTGTATCATACAAATAAATAGTTAAAAAATCATACGTTGTGATTTCTGGATTTTTTTTTTTAGATTATGTCTCTCACAGTGGACATGCACCTACGATGACAATTTCAGACCCCTCCATGATTTCTAAGTGGGAGAACTTGCAAAATAGCAGGGTGTTCAAATACTTATTTTCCTCACTGTATATATTGCCATTAGAGTAAAATTACTGAACCTAAACATAGGAGCCTGATAAAAATGTAATTTTAGAAGAATATTTCAGACTGCACTTAGAGGCTTTTGCATCTGAACTCTTCACGTGCTCTCTTTCGCCTTAGCTTTGTGGTTGTACCTTTTGCTAGATTTAAATTAACTTTCTTGTTCAGTCACTTTGGTAAAAGGGCATTTGCAAGAAATACAAATGTAAATATAATGAAAGGGTATGAAATTAAATACTTTGTTTTGAATTGAAACATCTACAGAGCATTTATGCCAAATTGATTATGCAAAATAACCCAAATATTTCAGCCAGTATTGCTTCCAAATTCAGTAAAGTGCAGTAGGACCCATTTCAGTAGCCAGATTTACTGTGTTTTGAGCCCAAAACACTGAGGCATAATGTATGCAGAAATCCCAGAATGTGCAAATGGGAGCCATGTAATTTACCACATATAGATAGCATCAGTCAGAGTTTGCGATCAGTCATGGGTCTAATGGTGAGGATTAGCTTTAAGAAGCCAAATGTAATGACTTCTCAACAATGATGGATGGTGTGTCTACATACATGACGCAGGAGATGATGTTCCCTTATTTTCAAAAAGCTGCAGGTATGAGGTGTGGGTGAGTGTTTTTTATGTAACTACATAATTGGAGCAGGTAATGGCTGATTTTAAGCATGGTGAATATTTATTTATGATCATTTAATTTGATCTGTGTTTGTTGGTGTACTCCAGTGATAATCAAATGGTGAGTCATGACCCGGTCTGATCTGGTACCAGTTGCTGCTTAGACTAGTCTTAAAAGTTTTTTTGTCTTCTACTTCCCAAGACTGGTCATAATTTTGTAAAGTCAGTTACATAAAAAGGTATTGGTCTAATTCAGTCTTGCTACAAAAAGTTGGACTGATTACTACTTGGTTAACTGCTAGTTGGTCAAACTTATATGTTTATGCGACTGGCCCCTGATCTTGGGTAACGTGAGGAAAAAACTTTTGGACTTTACAATAGGGTTAAATGTTTACAGCATTTATTGGTCTAGTTTAGTGTATATTTCTGCGTTATTGCTAATTCATGTTTGTTCATAATACATTAATGTTAATTCAAATAAAACTTGATGCAAATGTATTCATTTATATTGGAGACATTTCAATTAAATAAAGCATTTAAAACAAATTTGTTTTATTTATTTATTTTATTTTATTTTTATGGTTCTTCTGTTGGTTTAGTACAGAATAGTTTTTGAACTAATTTAGCATATTTTGTTTAGTATTTTGCTTTTGCAAAGATGGGAACATTCTAAAAGTTTCATTATAAAACGGATAGTTCCGGTCCTTGATTCTGATTGGTTGAGCCAAGTTTGAAGCTGTTGTAAATTACTCTATGAACATACACCTTTGTTTATATTTGTGTGTTGCTCTGCAACCACTTTGTTGGAGCCACAACTGTTTCTGAGAAACTACATTGTTTGGCGGAAGAATAATGTTTTTATCAATATTATTACACTTTATTTGCTCTGTTTTATTTAGTGAAACCTTACTACATATATGGAATAACCATTTTATAAGAGCCATAAGCCCCGTGAAGCCGTGGTTTACAGTGAATTTATAACAGCTAAGGGGCGTTGTTAGGCATGACTCAAAGCATTCTTGGGGCTTATTGCTTCAGTAACATTCTGGAATATTCTGTAATCTAGTGCTTTCTGGACATTCCAGAAAATCAAAAGCGTACACACCTGAAGTTTTGGACGACTCCCTTTTGGTAACTGATTATGTTAAACTGTTGTTAACTCAGTATTATGCATATACCATGTAATAACAGAGTAATAACAGATTAGCTTGTATAAATTGTCATCACATTTTTTTTTTTCGTGAGCAGTGTTAATGATACACAACAAGTAATGTTGTTTTCATATTCAGCATGTCAAACTTCATAAAGAAACATTAAAAATAAAAGAGAAACAAGACATATAAAAATTGGTTTCAAATTGTTATATCTATAATAAAAATATAATAATGTTTAAACTCTGTATTTATTTGCTAGTTGACACATTGTGCTGTTTTTTATACATTTTCAACTCTTGTTTATCTGCTAATGACAAACATTATTTGACCTCTTGCATGGTTATTTGTTTAAGTTAAAATTTGTGTTTTTTTTTTTTGTTTGTTTTTTTTAGAAAAGGTACAAAAGCGGTCATTGGGGCAGTACCCTTTCAAAAAGTACAATTTTGTACCTTATTTACCCCTAAGGGGTGCATATTAGTACCTTAAAGGCAAGTATTACCTAAATTGTACACGTTAGTACATAAATGGTACAAATTAGTACCTTTTAAAAGGGTACATTCCAATGACAGCTTTTCTGAGAGTGCACTGTAATTTAGTTTTGCCACGGTGTTGGCTCACCACTTGATCTTGAAGTGCTTCTGTAGAAAGTCCAGTTTAGTTTCACTGTATAAGTATCATTTAATATTGTTATCCCACTGTACAGCAAAGATTCACAGCACAGAGATTCACTTTGAAGTGGGGGATGGGAGGCCTTTTGCAGATGCTGTTGGATATCTTGGCCATTAGGGGGCAGTGCAGCGTGTTGGGTTTCTTTTAGGTAGGACCACTCATTCACTGCAAGACCAGATTAACAACTCCCATGAAAACACCATGTTGTCATGACTCTTGATGGAAAGAGTGACCCAATCGCTCACACACACATATAAGCGAAAGCGTGTGTGCGCGAAAGAGAGCCCACATACTCGCTAAAGACTAAAGACCATCTATTGCTTTTCACTGCTGCTATCAGAAACAGATTCTCCAACCGAGAGGCTGTAAATACAAAACCCCGCCATTAATCTTTCCTTCAAAAGCGTCGTGGTACAAAACGATCCTCTCCCTTGAAAACTCTCACATCTGTGCATAGTATGCCAACTCCAGCCTCCGTGCATCTCAACAACAGAAAGGTATAAATTAGCATGATTAATTAATGAGATAAAGCTATTTCTCAGATGTAATTTGGCATACAATGTAATATCACGTAGCTCTGCTCGGTATTAATACATCATAATAATTCACAACTCCTGCACCACGGCGAGGGCCGCGGCAGGAAGTAGCGTGATTTAGCGTGGCGTCATCAGTCAAACCGCTGCTGCGAGGTTCATATTTTTTTCTCCTAGTCAGGCCGCGGGGTGGAGAGAGGAAGGAAGCCCCTCTTTCCCTTGTGTGCTTTATGGTACTTTTTAAACCGAGATTTTTAGCTTAGCTTTATGGGTTGGCTAGTCTGGAGTGCGTCCCTGAGGGGAAACTAACTGGGCTTCCGGCATAAAGGCAATCTTTTATGCTGTTGTAGTTACATGCAGCGGCTGAGATATGGAACGCGCACACTCTCGTACCTTTATGGAGTTTCCCTGTTTACACTTGGAAGGAACCTCAGTGTTGACATGAAATATGGCTGCCCGTTTTTGGTTTGAATATGAGGTAAATGTCACTTTTAAAAGTCTCAAGTATGTGTGAAGTTGACGTTCTCTGTCGGGGAGCTCCATTCGGTCAGACGTTCTCGAGGAGGAGGTTGGAGTAGGTTTGGCATTGGAGGTTCAAATGCCTCCTTATGAACGCTGCAGTAGCCTTAGTTTATAAAAAGCAAGTGTGTCCAGGATAGCAGACCTAAAGAAGACCTGATTATTGTGTTTGGTGTAAGAGATGGTCCTGGTTGGATAAATCAGATGACAAAAGCAGAAATCTCTGATGTTGTTTGGAATAAGCAGAGAAAGTCAGACAAAGAAAGTTTGACCGTGGCACTCCATAGTAGTATGGGGCAGGGTTTTATAGTTTAGAATTTTTTATTCATTCATTATTTCCAATTTAATTTAATTTAGTTTTCAGTCTGTTGTTGTTGGTTTTTAATTAGTACAGTTGACATTAATGTGTTAAATGGCTTTATTTTAAAGTTTACCGATACAAATGTTTAATTATTATTACATTATTATAAATATAATATATTATTTATATATACCAGTATAATATATCTAAAAATTATTAATTTGTGGATTTTATTTTGTTAGTTTAGTTTTTCCCTGTTATGTGTTTCTTTCCATTTCAGTTATCAAAAATGTTTTTATTAGTTTTCAATTTAGTTTCCTTCAGTGATAATACCACTAAAATGTGTCGGCTTTTTGGACCAAAATTACACTTTTATGTCCTGGGATTTAATTTGCAGCACTTGTTTCACTACAGTTGTACATATGCTTTTTCAAGGCTATCTCACGACCAATTCGTATGTATTTTACGAGGTGGCTAATTCGTACGATTTGTCTAAACCCCAGTGACGGGTAGGTTTAGGGGGGTGGGGTTAGGTGTAGGTCATTCGTACAAATTCGTACAAATTGGCAACTCGTAAAATATGTACAATTTAGCAAAAATCATATGAATTTGTACGAGTGAGGTTGTACGAATTAGCCACCTCGTAAAATATATACGAATTGCTGTGAGATCAGGCTGGCTTTTTTGAAAAGCCAGCAGACAGAATTGCAAAAATAATGACTGTTTTCGAACAGGTCTTTTTTCGAACATTTACCCTGCTGTAATTGGAGGAACAAGCAGGTAGTCCCGCCCCAGTCTCAAAGAGCAAATGTTACTGTGTGGATGTTAAGTTGAGCAGTGTTTTGATAGCACACTAGTCCTTGTATTTTTGAGGGATTCAACTTACAGATGGCTTGTGTCTGTATTTTATAAAAAGTATATATTGTACAAAGTACTTTAGCCTTGATAAAAAAATAAATGACAACGGCTTATTTGTAATGTGTTAGGTTTTTGATGTCATACATTTCAAGCTATTTTTACAGCTTCGCTTCGGCAGATGGACTTTCTGAACTAGGTAATGAATTTAGATTTCTTAAGGTTACAGAATGATTTCATAGTACACAAAACTCCTATTTCAAAAACTTTTAATCCTCATGATATGAGCACTGCAAGAGTTAAAACATTGCTCGAAGGAAAAACAGCCACTGAACACCTGAATGAGTGTTGTTGGATATGGATCACTCGGTTGCACTATGCTTGAGGTACTGAGACTGTAGAAGATGCTGGAAACCTTTCCAGGAGTCTGACATTTCCTTTATGCTGAGATTGATGAACTTAAACGTATCAATTATGTACACAGGTTGTGAAGATCATTGTTGGTCATTGATAAAAGCATCCTGTGGATATAAATGCTTGTGGGAGAAAGACCGAGAGAGATGAATTGCTGAGACGGAGAGAGATGGATTGCAGAAGATGAAGAAATGTAAACGGAGGGAGAAAATGACAGAGTGCCGCAAGTCCCGCTCTCGCAGACTGGAGGTTAAAGATCATTTGAAATGTATAAATGGCTGCTAAAAGACAGTGGGACTGCGAGAGAAGAGGCGTTAGAAAGCAATACACTATAAGACAGGGCCATCTCATAAGGAAAATGTCGCTGTTGTGACTTTTATCTGTGCATCATCTGAACGTCAGTCTGATGACATTCTCACATTGGTTCAGAGGACGTGGGAAAGCCTCTGCCGTCTCTGAACGCTATCGTGTATGAATGACGGAAAACAGGGAAATGGCTTCAACTGTAATGTGTTTTATTGTACTTGTATTAAAACTATAGATTTATGGTACTGTTATAGGCCCTATACATATTTTGAGGCCCTGATACCACCGCTGCCTTTAACTTCATCTTTTCTCTTTATTTTTATATATGTATATACAATCATGGCCAAAAATATCGGCACCCTTGGTAAATATGAGCAAAGAAGGGTGTGAAAATTTATCTGCATTGTTAATCCTTTTGATCTTTTATTAAAAAAATCCACAAAAATCTAACCTTTCATTGGATAATAATAATTCAAAATGGGGGAAAATATCGTTATGAAATAAATGTTTTTCTCAAATACACGTTGGACACAATTATTGGCAGTAAAATATCTCTGAAGTATATTCCCATTCATATTTACAATTTTGAACATGAAATTATCCAGCCATGGCTTCCTGTTTCACAGAAATATAAATAGGAGGGAAAACAAAGCCCAAATTCCCTTAATCATCCATCACAATGAGAAAAACCAAAGAATATATTTCTGATGTGCAGCAAAAGATAATTGAGCTTCACAAATTAGTGAAGTGGCTTTAAGAAAAAAGCTAGAGCAGTGAAAATTCCCATTTCCACCATCAGGGCAATAATTAAGAATTTCCAATCAACATAAAATGTTACGAAACTGCCTGGAAGAGGACGTGTGTCTATATCGTCCTAATGCACGGTGAGAATGAGAGTTTGAGTGGCTAAAGACTCTCCAAGGACCACAGCTGGAGAATTGCAGAAAATAGTTGAGTCTTGGGTCAGAAAACCTTAAAAGAAAATTGTCAAACAGCACCTACATCACATGTTGTTTGGGAGGGCTTCAAGAAAAATTCTCCTAGTTCGTCCAAAAACAAACTCCAGCATATTCAGTTATCAGACATGACTGGAACTTCAAATGGGACTGGCCTCTATGGTCAGATGAAACAAAAAAATGAGCTTTTAACAGCAAACACTCAAGATGGGTTTGGTGAACACAGGGATAAAAAGTACCCCATGTGTACAATGAAATATACTGCTGTATTTTTGATGTTGTGGGCCTATATTTCTGCTGGAGGTCCTAGACATCTTGTTTAGACACATGGCATCATGGATTCTATCAAATACCAACAGATAAAAAATCAATAAGTGACTGACTCTGTTAGAAATCTTATAATGGGCCATGTTTGGATCTTCCAACCGTACAATAATCCAAACACAAACCTCAAAAACAACACAAAAATGGGTCACTGAGCACAAAACCAAGCTTCTGCTGGCCATTCCGGTCCACTGACCTGAACCCTGTAGAAAATGAGTGGAGTGAACTGAAGAGAAGAAGCACCAACATGGAGCTGGGAATCTAAAAGGTCTGGAGTGATTCTGGATGAAGGAATGATCTCTGATCTCTTGTCAGGTGTTCTCTAACCTCATCAGGCATTATAGGAGAAACTTTAGAGCTGTTAAACTGGCAAATGGAGTTTTCAAAAAGTATTGAATTAAAGGGTGCCGTTAATTGTGGCCAATGTGTATTAGAGAAAAACATTTATTTCATAATGATATTTCCCCCCATTTTAAATTCTTATTATCCAATGAAAGGTTAGATTTTTGTGATTTTTTTATATATATATATATATATATATAAAATATCAAAAGGATTAACAATGCAGATTAATTTTCACAGCCTTCTTTGATCATATTTACCAAGGGTGCTGATATTTTTGGCCATGACTGTATATATATGTGTGTGTGTGTCCGAATTTCAAAGAAAAAAAAAATTAAAAATTCATTATTTTGGATGTGATTAGAATAAATAAATAAATTCCTTTCAGCCCTAAAAGTTGGGAAAAGAGCTGGAAAAACCTATAAAAACATAACCTACTTGCATTACAATAGCTATGTTAACATGCAACTAAATAATCCATTAAAGGGATAGTTGATCCAAAAATGAAAATTCTGTCATTACTCACTCTCCTTCATGTTGTTTCAAACCTGTAAGACCTTCGTTCTTCTTCGGAATGCAAATTAAGATTATTATTATTTTTTTTTGCTAAAATCCAACTGCTCTCTAACCCTCCATAGACAGCAATGCAACTGACACGTTTAAGACCCAGAAAGGTAGTAAAGTCATTGTTAAAATAGTCCATGGGACATCAGTGGTTCAACCTTAATTTTATGAAGCTATGAGAATACTTTTTAAATGTGGTAGTTCCCTTGCCATCTATGCAGAGTCAGAAAGCTCTCAGATTTCATCACAAAAAAAATAAATAAAAATTCTTAATTTGTGTTCCGAAGATGAATGAAGGTCTTATGGGTTTGAAACAACATGAAGGTGAGTAATTAATGACAGAATTTAAATTTTTGGTTTAACTATCCCTTTAATATCAGATCGATGACTCTAAAAAAATTCTAACTGAACTTTATTCAAATTAAATTTTGATTAGTTTGGAAGGCTGTTGTAGAAAAATTAGGCATGTAAGTGCTTGATTCTATAGATCTTCTAAACTGGATTAAAAAATACCTTTAGTGTGTGCACATTTATTTATGTAATATGAACTGGTCATTGCAAGATACTAAATATATGCTAAAAAATATGTTCGCTTTAGTTTTGTCATCAAGGCAAACAATACATTTATACTTATGGTTGCTCCATTGACAGTTTCACAGTGGCTTTTTCCAGTTTATCACTGTCTTGTTCATGTAATGCTCATGTAAATGAGTATGAAAATCTGATTGCAAGGTTTACGGTTCATGCAAACAGAACTTTCAGAATGTGAAATCAGATTGGATTCTTTCAGAAATTGAGTGCATGTAAACAAAACTAATAAGTTTGACATTAAAAACAGGCAATGGCTGTCTCAAGTACATTGCATGTATTTCAGTGCGTCATTGCATGACTATCAGTCAAAACCTTTGGACACAAATGACTGTGAATGAAAATGTGAAATGCTTGTAAGTCGTTTTATAGGTAAATATAAACTGTGACTTTCTTTACTAAACTATGTTTTGGTTTAGTTTGGTGTTTGGTTTGATTTGGTTGCTTGGCCCAAATAAGAAACAGCAGCCAACAATTCCCAACCCAAATTGAACTCCTTTATTACTGTTCTACAAGCATCGTGAAGCTAGTTGACAGAATGTCCAGAGTGTGCAAAGCTGGAATCTAGACTAAGGGTGACTACTTTTCAGAAGTCAATGAATGAGTAGGTGTGTCCAAACTTCCTTTGATTGGTACTGTTTGTGTGCATACCATTTTGTGTGTGTACTGAGTAGCGTGTTTGTGCACACACACATAAGCACATATTTACACTGACCCACAAAAATAAAGACAGAAGCACTACACAGTTAACAGGTGGCTGTGCCATTCATTCAGCCCTCTTACATTAACAAGAGATGAAATCCCATCAATGAATTTTTTTGTCTTTTGTCATTCAGAGTTTTAAATAGAGGCTCTTTCATGAAAGTGAAAGCACTCTCCCTGTACAGGTGAAGACAGATGCCATAAATTCCCTTCCTGTCTTTGTCTGTCTGCACATTCAGTATCACTCTGCTGTGACATTCAGGTGGTGTCATAATTACATGCATGATGTAATGTCACTTTTGTTGGCTACTGAGGTAATTCGATTACTACAAACAAAACCAGTAGTTACAGTAATTCTCTGTTACAAACTAATGTGAAGTTTCTCAGTCATCCAGGTCAGGGATTTCCAAACCTTAGGTCAGCTTGACCTAAAATATTTGCTAAGTAAAGAATATATACATATATGTATGTATGTATACAGAGCTGGGTAGATTACTTACAAATTGTAGTCTGTTACTGATTCCAAATTACATGACAAAAATGTTAGTTAGTTACGTAATCCATTACATTACACATTTTAGGTAATATAATCAGACTACTTTTTGATTACTTTTAGGTTACTTTTGACCTAACTTGTTTATCACATTGATTTAAATAGGACAATCTTATTACCATATTAATTACCATATTAATATAAAACTGCTAGTGCTGGGCAATGATTAATCGCATCCAAAATAAAAGTTTTTGTGTACATAATATACTGTATGTGTGTGTACTGTGTATATTTATTATGTATATGTAAATACACACACATGCATGTATATATTAAAGCAAATATGGTACGTTTATATATTAAATATATTTATATGTAATACAAATTATATGAATATAAATATATAAATGTAAATATTTTCAAAATATATATATATTCACAGTACACACACATATTTTGGATATGATTAATCGTGATTAATCTTTGCCCAGCACTAAAAAATACAAAAGAGAAAAATATATATTCCATTCGTTGTTATTAACAACACGAAGTGCATTAAACATTACGTTATGTCAAGGTTTCCCAAACTGGGTTTCGTAAAGGAACTGCAGGAGGTTTGGAGTTTAATAAAAAGCTAATAATTAATTAAATCATAAAATTGTAAAATTAAAATAAATCAGTTTCAAACAACATCAATCAAAATAAATCTTACTTTTTAAAAAAATGATTTGTTTACCAGCATGTCAGAACTCTGAAAATGCAAATTTGATACTTAATTATTAAAATATTTATTTTAAAATACCAGGGGTGGTCCAAGTAAATATATTAGTGAAGGAGGTTCAGATGACAAAAAGTTTGGGAATTCCTGCATTACATTTTAATAAGAATTTGTGCATTTTAATGTGTTTGAAGAGAGAAGCCTTCCCAAGACATAGTAAAACATGATTAAATAACCACTGAGTGGTAATTCAAATAAAAACTAATGTGTTTTTATTAGGTTGATGCAATGATGAAGCACTTTTTAAACCCGAAATGATTTTTGAATAAAAAAGATTCATGAAGAATTTATTGCTATTGTGTGAATGATGTGATTCATGTAATCATTAAAAAAAAAAAAGTAGCTGTAGTCTGATTACAGGTATTTTAAAATGTAATTTAATCTAATTACAAGAATTTAATTTTTGGAATCTGATTACGTAATCCAGATTACATGTAATCAGTTACTACCCAGATCTGTGTTTACTGTTTTATTTTGTTTTGTTTTTGTTGTCAAATATTTTTAATTTGACATTTTTTATTATTTAATTAATTAGCTTTTCATCAATAAACTCACAGGGGTTCACAAACCCTTCATCCAGGTCATCAAAGAATCTAAGTATGAATTTCCGTGCTGATTGCATATTGCTTTATTTTTAGATTTTCATTGCGGCTGCTTGTCCGAAATGAAAAGCCATTTGATGTTGTCTCTTGTTTTCGTCCAGGGCTCTCGCCCCGCCAGAAAACGTAATTAAACTTGGACAGTTTTACATTGCCGTTGAATTATTTTTTTCCAACTTAAAAGGATGATATTCATCATTCGGTTAAAACTTGATGTCCCTTGATAGATTCAGAGGGGCTCTCATCTAATCTTTCATTAGAGCTCATTCTTCTTTCTCTCTTTCTCTGTGCTTGACTGGTGGTCTGACATAGAAAAAGGGGGAAAAACACTGGAATTAGATGTAATAGATCATAATTCAGAAGTCACAATGATTGGGATGATTTATGAACTAAGTGGGCAATGGACATGCTATCTGCTAACTCTGCGACTTGGTCAACGAACAGGGACTGATGAGATTCCTTTCATTCATATAAATACGTATGAATATTTGAATATTCATACCGAAATGGATCTGGTTATCCCATGAGCGATTGTAGATGTTACTCTAAGTCGAACATTAGCGTGTGTCAAATTGAGGCATTTCTGGATCCGTGACAGTGTGACATTATATGAATTACGGCGGTAGAAGAAACAGAACTTGTCAAAAGTGGTTGTTTTAAGGGTTTTCCTTCACCGAATATTTCTCGTGCCGCTGTCGGACTACGTGGTCTAATAATATTTTTCTTACTAAGGCTGCAAACATTAGCTGAGCCATTATGGCGAATATTATCGCAGTCATTTCATCTCTCTGTATGTGGCTCAGGTAGTAAATGGACTCAGATTTACAGCCAGTGTCCTGCCCAACTCATAAAAGTGGAACATTAATACTGATTTAATAAACTTTACATCACAGGCTTCGTTTCGGAATATATGTGCACATTATGGTGTGTGTGTGTTTTTCTTGCTCTCCGTCTCTCTTACTCTCTCGCACACATCACATTCTCTTTGATTCTGCCCTTTATTCTCGTGCCGTGGAGCTCTGACAGCTTGTCAGGGTGTGTGTGGATGGCTTCAGATGCGGCAGCGTAAGAGGTCTGGGATGAATCTCTTGGTTTGCCCTCCATTCCTCACCATCTGGCAGACGACCTGTGGAGCCAGTACAGTGCAGGGGCCTAATTTAATCAGACAACGGTATCATCACCACACGCTCACTGCAGCCCCCGAGTGAGCCTTTTAGCCATAGAAAGAATTCCACACACGGAAACACACTTCACCCGCAGCCTTTTCAGTTTACTTTGCAGTCGTCTGTTTGTATGTATATCCATCGTGCCACAAATTGTGGTCTTATTTTATTTTCATTTTTTGGTGACTCTTTTGGTGATTGCTGTATGACCATTATGGGTCTGATTTCTTCAGCATGAAAGCAGCTGTGGATGTATTTTAGCGTTTATGCTGTTACACGATGCCAAATTGGTGTCTGTGAGGAGTGTGAGATTTGATTGATTTAAATCAGACAACAATACCATTTTTGTTGGAGCTTCAATGAACAAGTAATGGTGAGGGAAGCAGCACTGTTGGACTTGGCCCTGAAATCTCCCATGATGCTTTGCTCTATACAAAATGTGTTTGATTAACACGAATACTCTAGTATGAAGCAGCTATGACCTATTATGAACTTTTACTATGAAGCTATTAGCAATGACCTACTATGAATATAATTGATATACTTAATAATTATAAATAATTGAACTTAACACACACACACACTTTAGTTTATATGCTAAAACAATATCATTGAAATGTTTCAGCTCAGTTTTTTTTTTTATTATTAGTTTTTCTTTAATGTTAAATATTCAAAATGAAAAGCAAAAAAAATCAGTTGCGAAAATATTATGTAGCAGTATTATTTCGAAATAATAGAAAATATTATAGAATTTATTACAATATTTTAATAGAAATAAATTACATTTTAAAACGTTATTGTAAATGTATTTTATAATATTAAATATATAATAATACGTATTTTTGATCACAAAAATTGCATTGATAAGCATAAGAGACTTTTATACACATTATCAATTTATGTGTAATATTTGTAAATAACATTTTTCATGCATAAGAATCAAATGAACACAGGTCACACTGCACAAGTGTTTGAATATAAACAGCTTTGTTTGTTATAATAGGACAGTTGTTTTGTTACTTGTTTAGTTTTGCTCGTCACACTGAATTTTTATTGTTGTACTGAAAACTTGGTCCTTCATGGTGCAGTTCAAACATGGGCCTCTGACATTAGCGGTTCGACCGCATGATTTAGAATGATTTAAAAGAATTGAAAAATGGTTTCATTTTTTATCAAGACAGTCAAGGTCAACAAATGAAGAAAAGGGCATATCAAATGAGCGTAAAACCACTGGTGAATTTCTAAAGTGAATCCTGGAACCCAAACAACAAGAGATCTTAGCCTGTGCATTCTTACTGACAGCGGGAGCGGGAATCAGTAGGGCAGGGATGTCTCCCGTTTCGGATAAAAGCTCTCACGCTCCTGGCATTGAGCCAGTGGAGCTTCAGCACACAGAGAGGAGAACACGAGAGCACTCCTCAGATCATCATTCAAACCTGTCCCGCTAACACAAGCGCGCGCTGGAGAGCCGGTCGCAACGCATGCTCAGTGTTAGGCACCTCTCCTGACGAACTCTCTGTGACCTTTCCATCAGCTCCACACTCACTCAGTCATTCTGTTCCAGGACAAAGGGGGCCACCTCACCCTCACATTGTGGTGCAATCCGGAGGAAAAGTTTATCCACAGAGATCCCTGCACGCCTCTGACCTCCACACTTTCCTCTGTTCTCAGTTATTCAGTAGTAGGCCTAAATGTGTGCCCTGAAACAAAACATTCCTCATGAATATGGCATGTAGAGGATAAAATAAAGCAGCTCTGAACTGTGGCCAACCTGTAAAAGATTAAATCAGAAGGTAAATAAACACAGCACACAGAAAAGAAGTCGGTCTGGTTTTGTTGTTGGTTGAATGACTATCGTTAATGTGCCATTTACTTCCAGCCTTTGTCATCTGTTCTATTCTTCTATACATTTTTCAATAAAAACAAAAATAGCAAACCTATTAAAAAAAAGAATAATAGTTTAGTGCCATAAACTAAAGAGCTGTGTGAATTTCTTTAAGATGAATAAAAAGTGTTCTCACCTTCATGTCTCTGAAAAACATAAGGGTGAGAAAATGTATATTGTTTTTTCTTGAAGACATGGCTAATTCTATACACACACACAGAAAGATAGATAGATGGATTCAAAATTTAAAATATGAATAATAATAAAAAAAAAAAACTAAACTAAATAATTTATTATAATTGTATTTTATAATTGTACATTTTAAATAATTAAGAAAATTAACAGTTCTGGCAAGATTGTCACCTTCATGTCTCTGAAGAACCTTTTGGAAAAACATAAGGGTGAGAATTTCTATCAAACTTTCTTAAAGAAATGGATAATTGATAAATAATTAACTATAATACTTTGTTGTTCTGTGCTTTTTATGTATAATTTAAAAATAAAAAACTTTTTTTTTTTTTTAAATATAATTGTATTTTATAATTGTGTGTGTGTGTGTAGTAGCATCCTCAACAGATAGACTTTGTATGAGTGTGTGTGGTGTCTGTTTACTAGACTTTCTAATGGCAATGGCCTGGTTGAGCTACATCACCAGACACTAGGAAAACAGTCATAATGTAATCAACCACACGCCTCTGGCTATATCAGGAGCACCAAGCCTGGAGTTTATGAGCAGGAGATGAGAGATACCTGTTAACCCTCACACTACACACTCATGTCTTCTGCACACAAATAATCATGCTTATGAAATGAGGACGTTCGGTAATATACAGTATGCATATAACAACACCTACGTTTACGACTTCCAGCACATTCCACCTTTATTGAAAAATAAGACGTGCCAAATGACTGTCTTGCAGCTCATTGTATGTTTCCACCCAAATTTTGAATTTACATTAAGCAAAAAAAAAATTGAAATGCTACCAAGAAATGTTACTTACAGGGAAATTGGCATGAAATAGAAGTCACTGGGGAAACTACCGTGGCTTTTTTATTAAATGCAATAAATTATGTGTGGTTTGGAGCGCACAGACAAACTGCTCTGAACGTCATGTTTGTTAGCATTTGCAGAAGATGCATTATGCCCGTGAGCGACAGCGTGTCAGAAAGTTCAGGGACGTGATAGTAGCCAATCTGATTGAATTATGCAGCCACATGACTTCCTAGGCAAGGTCACGTGGCTTTGTCTGCTTACCAAAGAAAATATTTATCTGTCTCAGGGAACTTAACTATTTATTTATTTAGTTGCATCTTGATGCTTCTTTTAGCAATACTATAAAATTCACCAGCTAATGTAAAGCACGTATTCATTTTAATAACCACATCACATCAAACAGTGTTTTTCCCCCTTCAGTTTTTCAAAGACTAAAATTTGACCTTCAGCATTTTCCATTTCTTAGTTATTCCATTCCATTTCCTTTGAAGCAGCTACTTCCATCTCTCTCTCTCTCTCTATCATTTGTTCTCTAAACTCTCATTCCCTCAGACACACAGTTTGTGGTTGATTTGTTTCTTAGGTAATACTCAGCTGACACTCAGCACAAAGAAAGATAAGACTCTAACACTCTAACCTGATTCTAATTTGACAAGTGATGACTGACAACAGAGAGCGACAGAGAAAAGAGGTTAGAAAAGTGTCTGGAAAGCGCTTTGGGCGTGGAGTCTCCTTTTTTCCCTCCCTTTCCAACTGCAAATATTCACACGCTTAGGAACTATTTCCCAGTAGCTAATGCCCTCTCTGCTTTGCCTCAGGGTGACGTCTGCTAAATGAGATTTCTCTCATCGCTTGCTTCGTTATTGTGAATGGAGGGAGCAGATGGAACGGAGAGGATGAGGAAAAGGAATTTTTTTTTTTAGACAGTCACGTGACCGTTGCAGTCAGAGTCAAGGCTAAGGCGTGATCGAGAGGCAGCCATTTTGAGAGACAGCTGAGTTTAGACTAAACCTGAGAATCGTAGTTTTTCACAATACAAAACTTGTTAAAATTGCTTGCCTAGATTATTTATGGATGAAAAAGTTTGGTTTGGACCAGTATTGTGTGCGTTTTTTGTTTAAGTGTGTGGATATAACGTTGCATGTCAGCCATTTTAAGGTCCCCTGATTCAATTCTCACGCTGCCACAAGTCACATAAATCTCCTAAGTAAACAACTCTCAACTTCCACTCATCTGCAAACCTCAGTATCACAGATCCCCTTCAACCCAGAGCATGAATTGCTTTACTTATGATAACAACTGCTTAAACAAGGATTAGATCTCTTATTTATACCTCTATGCAGTTTGTGTGTCAATAAGATAATCGCAATTTGTGATTAAAACTTGGTAGTCTGGCGTGAGTTCGAGATAAGGATGTGAGTCTGGAGATATCTGTATTGACTTAGTGTATATACACAAACACACACACACACACACGCAAACAGAAAAATGGTGGTAGCGATAACCATAAGTCTGTGAGTGGAAACTCAGATTTTCGTAACTTTTGAAAGTCTGCTCGGTGTAATTAATATTGTACAGTCCATATGACCCGATTAAGACGAAGAACTTTAAACAAACTCTGAAAATGTACAGGTCACCCCCCTCCAGTTTTTTGGGTAACAGAAAGCCAAAATAGTTCACCATGACCAGCGGCCTCATTGAGCGCACACCTGTACGCCGGACAGGTGTGGTGGCACTTCAGCAGATTCGTAAACCGCTAGTCGACAGCTATACCTATTGTTAGAACCGCCACCATGACCTTTTCTTCCATTATTAATTGACCTACTTCACAACTGATCCAGGACCTGTTTGCAGCCGCCTTATTATCCCAACAACTCAAATCTGCCTTTACTTGCGTTTCAGTTCTCCGCTGTACTTTTTTCGTCTGCTCTGAAAAAAGTCAGTGGCCATGGCAACCGTTTGGGTGGCCCCGTCGGGGCCAAGTCAAAGGTGACGCCGATAACCTTTTAACCCGTTCTGCCATCGCCAAGAGTTCGGCTTTGCACCTTGGAGGCGGGAGCCTCAGAGCTGTCAGAATAGCAAAGAGACAGAGTCTGTGTGTGTGTGTGTAAGAGAGGGCAAGTGTGAGACAGAATGAATGTGTGTCTATGTGAGAGAGACGGTGTGTGTGTGTGTGTGCGAGCAGAAGAGAGAGTGTACGTGTGTATGTGAGTGTGAGAGAGAGGAGAAAGAGAGAAAGATACAGGGTGAGATATGATATCTATGTGACGAGGGGGCAAGAGAGGCAGTAGTGAGATAACAGAACCACACTTCAACCATTTGGTTCTTTAGAGGCCACCGTGATAAGATATGAGAGGGAATGACGCCTTGAAGCCATTAACACACAAAACACTTATTTTCATTTATATATATATATATATATATATATATTGTATTGTTATTTTTGTTATATACAGTATAATAATACTCATGTTTAAGGTATTGCACAAAAAGAGTTTTACCTGCAGTTCATCTCTATTAAACACAGAATCTGTTGAATCTGTTTTGAACTAGGAGAGAAATCATGGTAGTCCAGCCCCTGCACAGCTGTAAAGTGGCTGATCCACTCTCTCTTGGGCTCACATAGCAGTGAATCACAGAGATTTCTTCAGCAGGCTTTTGTAGTTCATCTCAGTGTCACTAGGGGGCGAGCTGCGCTGCCTCAGATTTTTGCTCAATCCACTGCCCATAAACGCACAACTCAGAGAGCATTAGAGATTTAAAGAGGACTGAGCAATAATTCAGCCAACACTCATCCTCTCAAACATGTCATTACTGAGAACTTTGAAGTACTTTTCTTCCTTTGTGAAATGGACAGCTCTGAGCGCTACCGAGTTCAATCTCTAACACATTCAGTGAGTTCTAATACAAATCATATGCAGTTTAGCTCAAGACAGTCAGAATTTATTATATTGAAGTTCTTGTGTTTCCACGCGCACTCGATTTCTCTATTAACAGAAAAATAAAATCCAAGAGATGTGTGAGAAAAATAAAATCCAAGAGATGTGTTTCTGTGTAAATTGAGTGAAAGGTGGTCTCAGCCTAGTCTGCATATTGCACACAAAAGCACTGGCTGAAGTTGTCAGCTCAAATCTGATTGGCTGGCATTGTGTAATCTCACAATTGCCAGACGTAAACGGCAATAGATCTGGTTCATATTGCAGCTTCTTCTGGCCAAGAACCACTTAGACAGGATTTGAATAGACACTAGCAAAATTTGCTTTTGAATAGACTCTACCAAAGAGTACAGATGTTGTTGTTTCTGCTTAATGGCCTAACATATATGATAAAGCCTAACACAGGCAATGCTACATTGCTTCAGGGCATTGGTCTCAAACTCAATTCCTGGAGGGCCACAGCTCTGCACACACCTGATCCGGCTAATCAAGGTATTCAGGATTATTTTGGAGCTGGTTGGAGTGAAACTCTTCAGAGCTGTGGCCCTCCAGGAATTGAGTTTGAGACCACTGCTTTAGAGAGTTATTTTGCCCAAAAATGACAATTTTGTCATTATGTACTCTCTCTATAATGTCTTTCCAAACCTGTTTGGTGCCATATTTATTTTTATTTCTGCTGGAAAACAAAATTATTTTTTTCAAAGATAAATAAACAAACAAACATTATTTTTCCATAAATTTAAACATAAGTGTAAGAAATGTACAATTGTGTGGCCAAATCTGTCAAGCTCTTAAAACGATACATAAAAGTTCCTTTTGAAACCAAAACTATAATCGTAGAGACAGAATGAAATTTATGTCCTAATTCACTGATAATCTTTCCTTCCTCCAAAGCTTTGAAATCTTATTTGTGTCTGGGTTTAGATTCAAAATTGTACCCAGATTTACTTCATGGTGCACCAAATGCAGTGAGTTCGAACAAAACCGAAGATTTTAAATTTCAAATATTGTATTTTATTTTGTATTATTTATTTTTTATATATATGTATGTATCCATGTATTTATTTATTGTTTGTGATCTCAAACATCTGTAATCCACAAGCTATTTGAAATCCATCTCTTAAAACGTCTATTTAGACTGAAAAATCATGAGAAATCAGATGTCTTGAGGCTGCACTGGGATTCACATTCCACCCGATTTCAGGTCATAAAATCATTCCTCAGCTCAAACCATGCAGCAAACCACCTCCGTCTCTCCGGAGACTTCGATTAGACGCATGCTAAATCTAAGTACGAGGACCTAGCCTAGTGTTAAATTCATTCCTGCACAGTGAGGCAGTTAGCTGTGACATGCTCTCTCCGTCCAGTGGCTGGGCCATTAAAACAGCGGACCCGTGGTGTCTGCTGGGAGAATGGAATAGAGATCACACGTAATGGCCCTGCTCAGACGTGATGCCTCCCTCATTAGAATTCCCCCTTCGTAGACCCTCTCTTTCTCCTCGCTCTCCGTCTTTTTTTTCGCCACAATCTTAAAAGAAAATTAAGACTTAAGTGGTTGCCTGTCAATTAACGCTCCCTGTGCGACAGAGCGGCAAGAATTCGATTGCCAGGAGACGCGAGCCATTACAGCCGAGTCGCTCTCCTCTCTTCTCTCTCCTTCTCTTTTTCTTTTGTCTTCCCTGTGTCTCTCCCTGGCCTTGTTTCCATCCGTCTTTACCTCCACTGAGCGCTCGGTCTCTCATTACACTCTGCTCACTTTCATCCTGTATGTTCTTTCCCTCAAATATCTGTCAGGCTTTGCCTGCTCTCTCGCTTTCTCTCTGTCGTTTTCTTTTTGTGTGTAGCTTTATCCGCCTGCATTTCTGTTAAGTGATAAGAGGTATTCATGAATTAATTCCTGACTGAAATTACTATGTAAATGGAGTACTGTATGATACAGTAAATTAAAAAGACCTTGGTCACCGGTATAATGGGTGGGGTGTAATGAAGTACAGCGCTGATTGTTCCTAGATCTGCTGCCATCTGAAGCTCGGAGACTGACAGCGGCATTTAGTGATCTGCCTGGACACCATAGCACCTGTCATGGTGGTCTCTTTCTCTTTCTCTCTCTCACCCTTTTTGGTCTCAGTTGAACGGTTGCCTGCTGTAACAGAATGAAGGACATGAGCTCAGTAACAGAATGGAGAGAGAGAAACCAAGATGGCTGAACTGGCTAAACATTAAGCTTGAGTCCTAGTAAAGGTTATTTCAAAAAGTTCAGAAGTTGAAAAAGGGAATGGATAGATAGACAGAAGGATAGATGGATGGGATGATACATGGATACTAGATGGATAGACAAGAGGTAAAGACTGATATAAGGATACATAAGAGATAAACAGATGGACAGATATAAAGATGGATGAACAGAAGGATAGATAGATAGACAGATATATGGTTCTTAGATGGGTATATGGGTGGATAGATGGATGGATGGTTGGATAGACAATAGATGGATAGATGGACGGAATGATACATGGGTGCTAGAAGGATAGACAGATGTGAAGACTGATATAAGGATATATACAGTAGAATAACAAATAAATGGATAGATATATAGTTGGATGAATGGATAAACAGAATGATAGAAGGATAGATAGACAGGTAAATGGACGTTAGATGGGTGGAGAGATAAATGGATGGATGGATGGATGGATGATGGATGGATAGACAATAATGGACGGATAGATTGATGGATGAGAAACCTTTCAATATGAATGAATTGATAGATGGATAAACTGAATAATAAAAGGGTAGATAGACAGATAAATGGATGCTAGATGTATATACAGATAGATGGATTGAAGGATAGATAGATGGATAGGTAGCTGGTAGTTAGATGGGTATACAGATAGATGGATGGATGGATAGAATGAAGGATATATATATGTATATCTATATATATTAGTGCTGTCAAACGATTAATCGCATCCAAAATAAAAGTTTTTGTTTGCAGCATGTACTGTGTATATTTATTTATATATAAATACACACCCATGCATGTATATGTTTTAAGAAAAATGTTTTATATATTAAATATATTTATATATAATATACATTTTATGAATTTAAATATATACATGTAAATATTTTCAAAGTATATGCTGTATATGTTTGTATTTATATATATATATATATATATATATACATAATAAATATACACAGTATACACACATATTATGTAAACAAAAACTTTTATTATTTTATTATTATTTGATTAATCATTTGACAGCACTAATATATATAGAGATAGATAGATAGATGTAACTATAGGATATTGAAAAGAAGACAAAAGAAAATATTTTAGAAACAAATCCCTCTTCACATCACAAGTTTCCATGGCAACGGATGCAGTAGGTCTTGACCTGGACATGCTTTCAGTTGTGTGTGTGTGTGTGTGTGTGTGTGTGTGTGTGTGTGTGTGTGCGTGCGTGTGTGTGCGTGTGTGTGCGCATGTGTGTGTGTGTGTGTGTGTGAGAGAGACAGAGAGCAGAGAGTGACATGTGAGAGAACACAGGGCAGGTCCAGGTAGGTATCATGATCTCTTCTCATATCAGATTGCAGGCAGTGCAGCTGCTTGTGAATGTGATATTTGCTCACAATCCTACTTGAGTAGGATCTTCTCCATTAAACGACTGCCATTCACCAGAGCCAGCTCACATGCTCTTAGTCTATAGGTCCTTTTAGCATTGATTCAGCTGTGAATTGATTGGCTTGGTGGCGAGTCAGAGCCGCCTCTGCAAAGACGGATGACTCATGTGAATCTGAATCACAAGCCTTAATTGACTCTTCCAATCCACACTCGAATCAATACAGAACAAAACAGGGCTTAGCACTCCAAATCTCTTACTAATCAGGTTAGATTCAGGATTTTTATTCTACACAAGTCTCAGGTTGGCTTGTAAATCTGGCGTTCCCTCGGTGTGTGTGATCATGGTGTGTTTTTCTGTGGTTCTCACAGCATTAGACACAGCTAACAAAGCATTGACTTCATGGATGGATGGTTGAGCTATTGAGTCCCATATGAAACAAATGGACCTTCACTCTGGTGTTTAGTGAACAGGTGTTCAATGGGCTGAACGCTTGGACCATGTGTCTCCAATAGAAATGCATCTTTTACATATGGGCGCTGGTCTGCAGAGAGACTCTGACGGAAAATTGGATACGAAGAGCTGAAATCAATTTGTCAACACAGACTTGCTTCTGGAAAGATTTTTTCAGGCTTACCTGCACACCTAACTTTTAATTGGGAAAAATTCCCAGTAGTATACGCTGCTCCTCCCTAGTGTGCTCTGAAAGATGTGTGCTAATGAGATGAACCCGTATGACTTGGTACTGAATGCAAGGTTTTGCAAAATTTAGAGGAATTGGCTCTTTTTTCAAATCCACAAGATGGAAACTGAATTGATTTGAATTGAATCTATTCATATATTATTCTGACTATCCATCTATCTGTCTATTATTCTGTCCATTTATCCATCTATCTATCCATCTATCTATCTATCTATCTATCTATCTATCTATCTATCTATCTATCTATCTATCTATCTATCTGTCTGTCTGTCTGTCTGTCTGTCTGTCTGTCTGTCTGTCTGTCTGTCTGTCTGTCTGTCTGTCTATCTGTCTGTCTATCTATCTGTCTATCTGTATATCTATCTATCTATTCATTCATCAGTCTAAATTTGATTCTGAATGGTTTGTTATCCTGACTGATATAATCTTATTTCTGATAATGCTGATAATGGATCGCCTGCCTGCTTACAGAAAACTTATGTTGAAATTCTCATGTGAAACATTTCTATGACACGTGCACCAATTCATTTTCAGGCAGTCTAATTAGTTCTTTAATTCCAGTTTGACAATTAATTGCATTTCTTTTCCAATGCAACATAAAGAACATCAGTGTCATTAAGAGTTCATTGACGTTTGATGTAGCATTTACGACGTTAAATTTCGACAGGTACGGACGTGATTTTCAAAACATGATTACATAAACAGTCATCCTGCCCATTGCAGTGGGAGTGTTTGCTGTAATTGGGTGCCATTCTGAGGTTCCTCTCAACATTGATCCAGCCCCAAAACAATCACCCAGCGGCCATCGCACAATTAGCATGCAAATTAAGGGCCATTCGTTGCCACGTCGACACCAATCGGCTCTCATTTTCCGAGGCGTCACTCCACTGAGCCGACTGCACAAGCTAAAATACAGAGAGAGAGCGCGAGGAGCAATCATCCATACCACTCGTAAAGCATGTGTCTGTTCAATGACAAGTGAAAATTTTACTCCGATCAAATCTGCTCTCCTTCCCCCACTACGCTTTGATCCACTGTCTGCTGTCTTTGTTGTGGTTTTTTATAGATAGATAGATAGACAGACTGTTTTTGCACATTGTCCAAAACACTGGGCTACATTTATATATATACACAACCCCAATTCCAGAAAAGTCGTGTGTGTATATACAGTGGGTACGGAAAGTATTCGGACCCCCCTAAATTTTTCACTCTTTGTTATATTGCTGCCATTTGCTAAAATCATTTAAGTTATTTTTTTTTCCTCATTAATGTACACACAGCACCCCATATTGACAGAAAAACACAGAATTGTTGACATTTTTGCAGATTTATTAAAAAAGAAAAACTGAAATATCACATGGTCCTAAGTATTCAGTCCCTTTGCTCAGTATTTAGTAGAAGCACCCTTTTGATCTAATACAGCCATGAGTCTTTTTGGGAAAGATGCAACAAGTTTTTCACACCTGGATTTGGGGATCCTCTGCCATTCCTCCTTGCAGATCCTCTCCAGTTCTGTCAGGTTGGATGGTAAACGTTGGTGGACAGCCATTTTTAGGTCTCTCCAGAGATGCTCAATTGGGTTTAAGTCAGGGCTCTGGCTGGGCCATTCAAGAACAGTCACGGAGTTGTTGTGAAGCCACCCTTCGTTATTTTAGCTGTGTGCTTAGGGTCATTGTCTTGTTGGAAGGTAAACCTTCGGCCCAGTCTGAGGTCCTGAGCACTCTGGAGAAGGTTTTCATCCAGGTTTCGTCCAACCAGTCGTCCTGTCCCTGCAGCTGAAAAACACCCCCACAGCATGATGCTGCCACCACCATGCTTCACTGTTGGGACTGTATTGGACAGGTGATGAGCAGTGCCTGGTTTTCTCCACACATACCGCTTAGAATTAAGGCCAAAGTTCTATCTTGGTCTCATCAGACCAGAGAATCTTATTCAGGTGTTTTTAGCAAACCCATGCAGGCTTTCATGTGTCTTGCACTGAGGAGAGGCTTCCGTCAGGCCACTCTGCCATAAACCCCTACTGGTGGAGGGCTGCAGTGATGGTTGACTTTCTACAACTTTCTCCCATCTCCCGACTGCATCTCTGGAGCTCAGCCACAGTGATCTTTGGGTTCTTCTTTACCTCTCTCACCAAGGCTCTTCTCCCCCGATAGCTCAGTTTGGCCGGACGGCCAGCTCTAGGAAGGGTTCTGGTCGTCCCAAACGTCTTCCATTTAAGGATTATGGAGGCCACTGTGCTCTTAGGAACCTTAAGTGCAGCAGAAATTTTTTTGTAACCTTGGCCGGATCTGTGCCTTGCCACAATTCTGTCTCTGAGCTCTTCAGGCAGTTCCTTTGACCTCATGATTCTCATTTGCTCTGACATGCACTGTGAGCTGTAAGGTCTTATAGACAGGTGTGTGGCTTTCCTAATCAAGTCCAATCAGTATAATCAAACACAGCTGGACTCAAATGAAGGTGTAGAACCATCTCAAGGATGATCAGAAGAAATGGACAGCACCTGAGTTAAATATATGAGTGTCACAGCAAAGGGTCTGAATACTTAGGACCATGTGATATTTCAGTTTTTCTTTTTTAATAAATCTGCAAAAATGTCAACAATTCTGTGTTTTTCTGTCAATATGGGGTGCTGTGTGTACATTAATGAGGAAAAAATGAACTTAAATGATTTTAGCAAATGGCTGCAATATAACAAAGAGTGAAAAATTTAAGGGGTCTGAATACTTTCCGTACTCCACTGTATATACTGTGTGTGTATATATATATATATATATATATATATATATATATATATATATATATATATATATATATATATATATATATATGTATATATATGTGAGTGTGTGTGTGTGTGTTTGCGTGTGTAAATTTAGATTTAGATTTTTTAAAGGTTTTAGAATACCCACGTTAAACTGTTTTGAAACATTTCACAGTAAACAGGTGAATTGGTAATAGGGCAAGGTATCATGTTTGGGTATAAAAGGAGCATGTGTCAAACAAATCAAAAATCACATTTTGCAATGCAAAATTGCAAAGAATTTAGGTCTTTCACCAAGTACCATACATAATATTGTGAAAAGATTCAGGGAATCCAGAGAAATCACAGTACATGTAGGGCAAGGCAGGACACCTCAGTTGAATGTGCTTGACCTTTGAGCCCTCAGATGGCATTGCATAAGAAACCGTCATGCTGCGGTGTTAAATATAGCCACATGGGCTCAGGACTTCTGAAAACCACTGTCATTTACCAATGTCTGCTGCTGCATCAAGAAATGCAACTTGAATCTCTGTTACTCTAGGAGAAAATTCTATGCAGCGATGCTGTCGGGTTCTCTGGGCCAGAGCGCATCTCAGATAGTCAAAAAGATGAGATGAGTCCACATTTCAACCTTATTTCCGGAAAAATGTATTTCGAGATCTCAGTCCCAAAGACCAAAGAGACCATCCAGACTTTCATTAGCGACAGATGCAAAAGAAACGTCTGTCATGGTATGGGGGTGCAGCAGAGCAGACGGCATGGGTGACTGAAATATGTGCAAAAGTACTATTGACATGGAGGCATGTACTGGGATTGTACAGAGATATATATTGCCATCAAGATGATGTCTTTCATGGGAAGTCCATGGTTATTAGATCAAGACAATGCCAGCTCTCATTCTGCATGTGCTACAATAGCATGGTTTCGTAGAGACAGCATGAATGTACTAGACTGGCCTACCTGCAGTCCAGATCTGTCTCCAATTGAAAATGTATGACCACTGACCAGTCATGAAAAGGAGAATCAAACAACAATGATCACCGACTGCTGAGCTTCTGAAGTCTTGTATCAAGCGAAACTGGACAAAAATTTTCCTTGCAAAACTTTAACAATTAGTATCCGCAATTCCTAAACAATCAAACATTGTAATTAAAAGGAAAGTTGATGTGACACAGTGTTAAACATGCCTCTTTCCCAACATTTTTGGAGTGTGTTGCAGCCATCAAAATCAAAATTTGTTCATATTTAGAAAATACATTTATGTTGGTCAGTGAAAACTTCGGAAATGTTTTCTTTGTACTTTTGTCAATTAAATCAAATGTAAAGAGTATGAACAAATCATAGATTCTTGATTTTATTGCATTTTACAAAATGTCCCAACTTCTCTGGAATTGGGGCTGTATAATATAAATATATATATATATAAATTTAGATAGATAGATAGATAGATATTTAGTGTATATACATTTATTTATACATGTCTCGTACCATACATATGAATATTTATTTTTAAACATATAAAAATCTCTCTCTCTCTCTCTCTGTACATATACGGTATACACCAACTACACTGTTTTCACTCAAAATTCATTCAATGGACAAATCAGCTGACACAAAAAAAAAAAAAAAAAACACAGGAAAGGTTTGGATCAACATGAGTGAATGATGACAGAATTTCCATTTACTGCTGATCTTTTAAGACAATTAAACATGTTCAGATTTTCTTTGACAAATAACTATCCTGGACTTATTCTGATGCAGCAGTAAAAGGTCTATGAGGACAGTCTGTGCGCACACTCCTCTCGCAGACTCTCGTTTAAGCCTTTCTGCTGTGATTTTTCCGGCCTTGTTCTCTCTCTCCTGAGCATCACAGACCAGCGCGGCTCTTCCAATTGGTCTCTGCGGAGCCCTGTCACGAGATAAGGGCCGCCTCCTCTCCGCTGTCAGGGCAACGGTTGCCGGCACGGTTCCTGTTGGCAGGGCGAGCAGGCGAGTGAGAGCGACAAAGACTGTCACCAGCGAAAATGAACTGTCACCTCACATTTTTCAGCACTGCACAGACGCTGTATTGCAGCCCTGAACCCTCGTGACCTATCTCTGATTGAGTTCCGCTGTCTCTTCTCTCTCCCTGCCGCTCTCGCTCTCTCTCTATTTTTGTCTCCGTTATATTCACAACCTCTCTTTCTGGGAAATTTCTCTAAACCGAGGTGTCTTATGACGGTAAAACATTCCAGGTCAATTTAGGCTGGAATATGAAGAGCAGATTTGTGTTCGGCAGAGGTGATGTGTGTGGGAGTGTGTGAATATTCACGAACCTGTTCAGTGCTCATAACATATTGCATTGCATAAATCACAATGGACAAATCAATGTGGCCGTTTATGCACGCAGTTCCACTAAATCTCCTCTGCTTCATTTAATAAGACCGATCACTTATGCATGCTCGTTTCTATCAAAGCGTTGTTTGTTTCTCTGTTCTGTGTTGTGGAGCCAGGAGCGAGGGAACCAAGCATGGCCGCCGTTCCGTCCCAGTGCTGCTCTCTGTGAAGGCCAGCGAGTCAGTTATTCAGCTTCAGGGAAATGAATGTCAATGCCTCTATGACCCATAACACAGAACTGTGTTTGTTATCATAGTGCTGGGCCGTTAGCGTGCTAGCTGTAGCTTAGCTGTGATTTATCACCTCCAGTCAGTATATTAAAGCTCAGAGCAGCCGGCTCGCAGCTTCGAATCAATTTGCATGTCTTTTTGTGCCGAGGATCCTGGTTAAAAACAGCACTTTTGTCAGGGGTAGGCAGAGAAAAGCCTATAATCGCTAACCTATAGTGTCAAAAGCTACTAAACACAAAGAACATGACCACAAAACACTTGTCATTTGGCCATTATCCAGTACGCTCTTGTTACTTCGTCACCCTGAGCAAGATTACAGGACTGATGAATGCCGGCTGATGAATATGTTTTGTTGAGTCTGCTGTAAGTGGTTTTGCTTGGCAAAGAGCAGAGACAGTTAATGTGGTGTGCACACCTTTGACTGCATAAATAACACTGCTACTGTGCTCATTTCTGTTTGAGGGGGCACATTATTAAAGTTTAAAAACACATTGGTAATTGGCCGCTTCAGTGCATAGATTATGTGCCTAACATTTATTCCAAGTCAAGCACTGAACTGAACCGGGGTATTTTTGTATTTTTATTTGGTCAATAAATGTGGTCAAAATCATTTTTATGGAATCTTCAGGAGTTTTCAGTCTTTTTGATGCCAAGGTCCTCCAAATGTGATGTCCGTGTATAGCCTACTGTGTGAGGAAAAAGTGTAATTATGAAGGGCAAGGTATTTTTTTTCTTTTGCAAAAATGAAATAGTCGTCTTTAATATTGTTTACAGATACAAATATTATATATTTCTTTATTTTTTAAATATTGTTTACAAATTATACAAATATTATCTGGAAAAAAAATTGACATTGTTACAAATAATTTGTAATTCACTATTTTGTAGGGTGGGGTCAAAAAATGGGTAATATTCAACAGCCTGAATATGGAGCTGCATTGAGATCCCCATATCTCTGGGACTGAACCGTGTAGGGCCTTGAAAATGAAAATTAAAAAAAAAAAGTCAAAAGTCTAAAAAATCATGTTGAGATATCTTTAATGTTTCTTGGGTTACAGGCATGCAAACTTCGGGAAAATAATATTTATGGCACTCAGACATAATCAATGCAGTTGTTTTGACAGAGGGAAACGAGATACAAGGATGTCTTAAGACATTCATCTTTAAAAGAAAAGAAGTATCATCTTTATGCAAAGTAACCCACATTTGATATTTGACCACTGACAATGTGTACAATTTAACAATTTACTCCTAGAGCCACATTGAAATTGCAATATCTCTAGGACGGGACAATATAGGGCCCTAAAAATTAAGATGCCAAAATATTGAGACCCAATATCTAAAAGGGCATTAAGATAGCCCATTTTTGAATGGTCACCATTGGCACATAATGCAAGAAAAGTTAACTAAAGTCAACAGATTTTACTAACAGACCTACCAATCTCTGTGTAAAAATAACATAATGATGCCGCCATCTTTCCACAGTCATTTTTTACCCCCTGTAATTTGTCTCTGAATCTCAGGTGACAATTTTCATTTTGGCTCCCCTCTACAAAATAGTGGATTATTCAATAAATATACACCCATGAGATTTAATACTTTGGCTTTCTTCTTCATTCAGGTATTTCTTTCACTAGAAAAAAATATATTAACAAAATCAAAAAATTGAGTCGGGGACTCAAAGTTTTCCTTTCTCTTCCCTTATGATACACAAACCATTTATTTGTATAGCTATTTGCACACTAAATATTGCTTCAAAGCAGCTTTAACTTTGACAGCCCTAAAACTAAATTTTGTTGAATTTCCTGCAGACCCCTAGGACGCTCTTGAAGTTCATTTTGGGTCTCTGGATCCCAGTTTGAAAACCCCGGGTCTAGCTTAGCAAAGCACCAGACTTCACATTAGTGAACTTTCAGATAAGGGTTGTGAGTCTTACTCATATTGGGCATCTGTTCAGAAGTGCCTTTGGTGTCTCGCTGTATCCTGTTTAACACAAATGCTACATATTTATATTTTCTTATTGTTGATCTTTTAGCATTTTTAGTGCTCCCTTAGGTGAACTGCAGATGGTGAAAATTATCTTTGGCTTTCTACAACATTACTGCTAGAGCCAAATGACGACCATGTTAAATGCAAGAAGAGCTGTTATGCATAACTGTGTTCTTTTCCTGATATACTTAATGGTCACTTCCCCTTGTTCTCTTACATTGCTATTGATAGTGATAAATGAGCATGTGAATTGCGCCAGTCTACTTTCAGAATGTAAGCACAACGCGACCCCGAGGAGCCATATTTGGGGCTCAACTGAGTTTTTATCACCCTCTGAAGATCTCATTATAATACATGTTAAATGAGTGAGCGTGTTAGACCCAGGCCACAAAAAATCACAAAAGACACAGTGGTTTAATACTGAACGCAAAGGTCTAAAGGTCTAGCTGCATGTCCTAACAGAGAAGAATCCGTGGCCTGAGAGGAGGGAGTTTGATATGGGACACCCGGCATGTTCTTCCTCCTCTCAGGGCCTCCACACATTCCTCTGGAGCAGAAGGACGTGGTTTAAAGTGTGTGTGTTGTGTCTAAACATATTAACATTGTGGTGTAGTCCTAATAAACGAGGGCCTCTGGATCAGGCATCTCTGTGTAAATGTAGGTTTTACTGCTCTGGATTCCTCCTGTGAGAGGCTTCCACAGCGCTACCGTGTTCCCGCTCTTTGAGCGTCAGGGTCCCAGAGGAACAATCACCTCCACACAGCGCAACCTTGTAAAAAGTGAAACGTTCACAGGCTAAGAAAACTCAGTCTCACGCCCGTCAAAACCCTTGTAAACCCGTCAGCTGCTGACTTCGAAGAGCAAACTGCTGAAAGGAGACCGCAAACGAGATTTATCCTCTTTCTCAGTTGATCTTCCTTCCACAACGAGAGCAGGCATTATAAAACGTATGGGGATAAATACGACACACACAGGAGTAGCGCGCCGCTCCAAAATCCCAGCGCGCTGTGGAAGAGGGCTCGTAAAATAAGGATTTGTGAGGCGGTTTTGAAATCAACGCCGCGTTTAATCTTCCTGGCTCATCTGGCTTCTGCTCAATAAAACATTGCCATTGTCTCTCTTTCACATACAGTAGCATTCGGCTTGAATTAATGGGTCTGTAAATTGAGTCATTTCCCCAACGCTTTCTATTGCCAGGATTCAGTGTTGGGGAAGCTATTTTGATTCTGTGGCTTGCCAGATTCAGTAGATAAGCTATAATAAAGCTGTTTTTTAAGGTGGTAGTTAACTACACAAAATGGGGAGATAAATATTTTTTAAGTATTTTTACAAAACTATTACACTTTTTATTAGGTCTTTCAAAGTTAGAGTGTTTATTAAATGTATTTATTTTTTTTAAATAATGTTTTAATAATTTTTGTAATAATTAACAATATTTTTAAAGTATTGTTTTTGGAATAATATAGAATAAAACACTCTACAAATAAATGTATAAATTGAAATGCTTCTCTTAAGTTTACATATTTATAAATACTAATTTTGTGGAAATTGTTTGTGTTTTTTAATAGTGGGTTGGAAAAAATGTAACAATACAAATATTTGAATATTTCCAGATTTCCTTTTTTTTTTTTTTTTACACAGTGACAAGATAAAAGGCAATTTATTTTAGGAATAAACAAGTTGTCTTTATGACATCACACTATTTTGTTCACACAAATGTGTTTTTATACAGGAAAATCTAGTTGCTTTTATATTTTATACATGTACACTACAAGTACACAGGGGAAGAAAAAAATGGAAATTTTTACTGGTAATTTTCTGCCAGGACATAATTTACAAATATTTCCATTAACCCTAAAATTCTAAATACAGGTAAAACCCCTGTAAAAGAATAAATACAGAAAAAAAGCTAAGGGTAAACTAAGCTAAGCTTTTCATGTGTACATCATCTGATGATACTATAAATAATAAGTCAGTTGGGACACAAATAAATGAAATTAAATCAATACAAATGAATGCAAAAAAAGTAACTTAAATCAACAGCAGAGAAAATGGGATAAATGCAAATCCATAATCTAGTTACATATGTACACTGCTGTAATGATCCTGCTTTTTTACTGCCTTACAAGTAGTGACTTCATAAAAACACTGTGTAACACAGCCCCTTGGCCTGAGATCATAAATACTAAGCTATTACAGCCAGTTTCTCAGTCAGTGAGCAAGCTCAGACTTGTCTGTACCTCCTGCCGGCTGCCTCTTAAAATAATCTCCTCGCTTTACGATTATAGCCCTCTCCACTCAAAACAGACATGAATCACTCTAGCACTCCATTCAATGCTTGAATCAAGAGGGATTTCCTAACAATATTTGGATCATTCGAGATCACAGTACATGATCTGACATTTATATCCTCGATGAAGTATGACCGAGGCCCATAAGGCTTCTCAGAGGAAGGTCTGAAATAAACTCTCTTTATTGAATATAAATTAGATTCATATATTACGACAGCTGAAAACAGGTCTGGGGTCTCATGAATAAACGTTTTAGTGTGCATTTCAGTAGTAGCTTACTTCGAGTGACCACGTGTCTGTCTTTTGTTATTTATTGCCTCAGTGACACTCTGAATCTGGCTTCAGCAATCACCAAATTGCACGACAAGAAAGTTAGTCGGTTAGTTCTAGAATAGGATTGGTGTGTTGACAGCTTGATGGAAGGGTTTCAATTCATTAGATGGTATAGGCTAGTATTAAAGACTTAGGTTAATGCAGCTACAAGTCATAGGATGAAAATGTCAGCTTACACATGGTAGAGAATTTATTTATTTATGTATTTATTTAAAGAATTACACAATACATTTTTTGAATTTCCTTTAGCTCTGAACACATTGTGTTCAGCCTGTGATTTTTTTTTTGAATTTTTCGTATTATTTTTTTTGTGTTTTGTATTGCCAGGCAACAAGTTTAAAACCTTTTTAATCTCTTCTAATGTACTGTGTTGTGACGTAATTGTGTTGACAGCAGCTGTTGCTATTCAGCATTCTTTCTTTTGTTCGCAACACCTGCAGAATCAGACAAAATAAATAAAAACTTTTTTTCGATCATCTACTTCTCTAAGTGGAGTCTTAGCTTTACAGGTGAGCCCTTAATGCAGTGTTTTTTATTTGTTTGTTTGTACGACTCACTTCAGTGGTTAGTGCATTTTTTGTATAATAGAGAAACGTGGCTTGTATGCAGATCAGGAATAATCCAAATGCCATTTTAACAGCCATTTAATGTCATAGGACTAAAAATCTTACACTGATAAATTTAACGTGAAAGCTGTTTAACATCTAAAGCTGTTGTGCAAACTTTTAGTCTGGGCCATTTGGCTTCTTATAAGTTCTGAATAGTGACTTTATAACACTATTTAAAAAAATATATACACTGCCGTTCAAAAATTTGTGATCAGTAAGATTTTGAATGTTTTTTAAAGATATTTCTTATGCTCATCAAAGCTGCATTTATTTGATCAAAAATACAGAAAAACAATAATATTGTGAAATATTATTGCAATTTAAAATAACAGTTTTCTATTTTACTATACTTTAAAATATAATTTATTCCTGAGATGCAAAGCTGAATTTTCATCAGCATCAACTGATAAAGAGTGATAGTAAAGATATTTTTAGAAAAAAAAATTGTAATTATACTTTATATATATACTGTGTGTGTGTATGTGTGTATATATATATATATTACATAATGTTTGATGGAATCAGAGCTGTGGTTTGAGAAAATGTTTTGAAACCAGTATCAGGTGCATTAGCAATATGTGTGAACATAGATCATCGTTGAGATTGTGTAAATGAAGATTTGTTGCCACTACGACAGTGAATGTTTTTTAATGCTTTTAAAATTATTGTTTTTCTATGAGATACTGATCAAAAGTAAGCAATAGGTGCCACTCAGATTTAATATCAGGTTTCCTAAGAAGCAGCAAACAGATGATTGGTATCTTGAGGGTTTGTAGTATTGGTGTGGCATATGCTGATGAATCACCTAGGAATGCACTCTGGTGGAATGAGGCATGCGGCCAAACTCTCTCCACAGGCAAGAAAAGAGCCAATGTTCAGCACCAGTGAAATGTCCTGTGATTGGGTATCAGTTAATGAATTATGGAAAGCGCTCGAGGAAACCACAGAACGTGTGGGCTCTTTAACCGAGATGTGGGCATCCGCTGTGTTCTTGTCAAACATCTCCATTTTTCATAGACCAAATGTTAATTTGTGTGCTTTTACGCAGTCACAGCGTAGAGGAATATTCTTGCTCAAGCTCAATTGACAGCACTTGTGGCATAATGCTGATATTATAATATTTTGACCTGTCCCTCCATTTGGGTTACAGTGAGATGCATGCAATGAAAGTGAATAAGGTCAATCTGTAGATGGTAAAATACTCATGTTTTCAGTAGTATAGCCAAAAAATGTAAATAGTATGCATGTTAACATGATTGTGGTGTGAAGAAAATCACTTAATAACCTTTTCTGTGTAAAAATAAATCCAAATGCACAACTTTGTTGCCATTACAAAGTAACACTTAAAACTAAAACAACCATGAAATTGATGAGAACATTACAGCTCAAATAATACAAAAGTTTTAATAGAAAAAGTGTGGTTACACTTTATTTTAAGGTGTTCTTGTTGTAAGTATACATTTAAGTACTGAGTAATATTAATTAACTACATGTACTTACTATAAGGTGACTAGGGTTTGGCTTAGGGTTACTTGCATGCAATTATGCATAATTTATTGTTATTATAATAGTAAGTACATGTAACATGTAAAATAAATAAAATTATAAGCTTCACATTTGTGAAAATGATCACTTACAACCTTGATTTTTAATAAAACAAGGGGTGAGTTGAAATTAGTTTTCTCTGGTAATAAAATAAAGCAATTGCTGTTAATTGATCTCAACTTGAACCAGAAATAGTCCTTTCCAGAATATTCCATAACTTAATTTCTTGTTCATCGAGGCAACGCATATGAGAGTCTCATTGGTAAAAGAGCCCACCTGGACCTGCTGTGGCTCACCAGCACCTCTGGAGGGAATGAGAGAAGCAAGGGTAGAGGAGAGGAAAGTGAGCGAGGGAAATAAAATGAGAGGCAGAGTGGAAACGGCAGCCAGGAGCACGTGCCAAAAAACCCTGGAGACAGAGCTCCGTCGCCAGATGTTACGTCGTTTGGCCTCGCGTCGCCCGGCAAAGAGAACCGAGCTGACGAACCATTTTTCACTGTCACGCTGTGAACAACGAACGAGAGCGCACAGGGAAATTAAGACACTCCACAATGCTTCCACACAGCAGATAGAAAACCGGGGGGGTCGCGAGTCTGTATCTGCGACAGCGACATCTACAGATCTTGGAAGAGGGAGGAAGAGACACCACCTGGTCGCTGACAGCTCTGTCAGATCGCATCAGGACTCCCACTGCGGGGCCGCGAGGTTTCCGGTCCAACACGTGGTCTCACCGGCGACAGCGAGGGATGGGATGGAAGGCTCTACCTGCCAGCCAAGAGAAGTGTGACCTGCCTGTTTAACTGTTGTGCTGAGAGAGCAGAACCCTGTTGCAGGCTGTAGCTATTTCTTAACACCTGTCTGGGAGAAACGTTTACTGTAAGCAGTAAGAAAGTCTTCTTGAGACGCTCTGCATCACATGCACCTCTGTTTTCTTTTCTATCTCCATGATAATCATCATGGAATGCAAAAGCAACACAATGTGAACGATGAATGTATAATTAACCACCAGTAGATTAGAGGTCTTTACAATGACATTTTCTTATCTTAGTTTTTAATTATTAATGTTTTGAGTGTGTTTATATGCACAGTTTAATGTTATGTACCATAAACATTGTTCTATTATTGACTAATCAACCAAATCCAAACAGAAACATAGCATGGTGTTGTGAAATCTTTTTCTAACTAAGTGAAAGAGACTTTCATTCTTTATCTTTTTTTTTTCTTTTTTCTCTAAGTTGTTCGCTTGTGTCTGAAGGATACTTGAAAAAAATGTTTATTCAGAAAGTAATAAACCCCCCTACACCAATGTAAAGTGCTTTATAAATGTAAAGAATTATTACTAAAAAAAAAGTTTTCTCACTCAATTAAATGGCTTTTTTATATAATCTTATTTTTTAATGGATTTTATAGGATCTTGATTTTATTGTTGACAGAATGAGAAAAACATGATCAGTTCAAATGTCATGCTTTTTTGTGGTGTTGCACGGTTGTCAAGAATTAGTGACTGACACTGAGAGGTCTAAATGTAATAACAGCAGACTTTTATTTAGCTCAGTGCAATAATCTCATGTTACTTTACCTTTGAACTATAAATGTTACAGCTCTCAAACTAGAACACCCCGAGACCCCTGGACAGTGAGCGCATTATTTTTGGATCAGCACATGTTGTCGTGATTCTCCACAGCCCCAAAATATTTGTGCAACTGCTTTTGTTTCCTCTTCGGGATGTGAGGAACCTATTTAGAAGAATATGCTTCTGCATTTTAAAACTTGAAACTTATAACTGGGGCAAAGTCATATGGATCTTCTTCACTTGCAGGACAAAGAACTGGTTTCAATAGGATTTTATGAGATTTTGCCCTTGAATTTGAATGAAAATCAACAATATTCTCAGTACAAGGTTATGAATGCACAGATGTCACTGATAATATAACTGAAATCTGAAATAATTTTATTTGTTTAAAGTTGGCGTACTGTCTGCAGTATTATTACAGCTGCGTCTTAAAGAGAGAGTTTACCCAAAAATGAAAATTGTGTTTTTGCCTTTTTGGTCCCCATTGACTTTCTGTATAGAACTAAAACAATTCTGCAGAATATCTTCTTTTGTGTTCAACAGAATAAAATCCATAGGGTTTAGAATGACATGAGGGTGAACAAATAAGGACAAAATTTTCAAACATTTCAAGTCTAAAAATCTTTAATTCATTATCTCTATCCCTGACACAGACAGAAAAAGCTTCCCATTCCCTGCACTACACAAGCATATCACCTACATTTGTTCATGATACACTCTTATCTGCACACCTGCAGGCTTCCAATGAACAAGTCACAACACACCAACCCTACATCATATCCTCTAACACACCCAGGCGCACACATCTTACAGTACAGTCCCTCAAACTCACGCACAAGGAGCATATTGTCCCGAATTGTAATTTCCACACATGCACCATCCGCACTCACTCTATCCCGGACAGTTCCCATCCAGCTGTGTGGTATTCATGGCCCCAGTGAAGGGAGGGGGATCTCCATTGCCAGCCTGTCCCATCAATAACTCACAGCTGACAGGGAGGATAGGGGCCTGGGAAGGGGACAGAGGGCAGTCCCTCTGGCCTGGGGCTTGTCCACCATGGAAACACACACTCACAAAGGCCCGAGACCTGTCCTATTCTCCCTCACCCCAACCGCACCCCCTGGACGCAACCTGTCCCGTACAGCAGTGTAGCGCCCAAAACCCCCATCCGAAAGAGACCGCATCCTATTCACCCGTTAGCTCAATCACTCTTCTCAAAATCGAGCCGCCGCTTCGTTGTTTTGTGCCTCCTTTAGATGTGCAATCTGTCAGGGATGAAGCTACAAAGACTGTGGATGTTCCCCAAAATGTTGAGTTACACATGCTATGCGCTTCAAATTTAGAAGGCTTACATCTTCAGTGCCACTTGATGTTGTTGATAACTGAATGAAATGTGATTTTTATAGTTCGCTTTAAGTTGAGATGGCGCATGAGTATAAATTTACATTACATTTATGCATTTAGCAGATGCTTTTATCCAAAGTGACTTGCAAAAGAAATTCGTCAAAGAGTATTGCACAATGCAACTAGGTTGGGAAGCAAGCTAGGGAAGAGAAGAAATGTGAGCGCTTGCAGTGTTTGCAGAAAAGGTGTTTGAAAGTTGTGATGCTCTCAGCGATTCGGGTGTAGGTTGGCAGCTCATTCCACCAGAAATGGACAAAGTTTTGGAAAGTGACTTTTAGCCTTGTTTTGTAGGAACAAGGCCTCGCTCACTTAGAGAACTGAGCTAGCGGGAGGGAGCATGCATTCGTAGTAGTGAATTGAGGTATGGAGGTCCTGATAGGGGTGTGATGAAAGATGTTTAAAAGAAAAGAGTTTCTCTTTTTTTTTTCTCTCTCGTCATTACTTGATATATTCTTTCAAGAAAGGTCTTTTCCTAAAATGCATGATTCATTTTGTACGGCAAATTGCAAAACAAAAATGTAATTGCTGTTGATGAGTTAGAAAGGTCTGTTTTGCATAATGAATCAACTCTTTTGTTGTAGCAAGAGCCTCTCTTTCCATCTCTCTCTCTTTTCCTCTGTCACACTCTCTCTCTCTCTCGCTTTTTTTGAATATCTGACTCTGATTCCAGCTGGAGATGAGTGTTAGACCGCTTCACCTCCTGTTGGCAGACAGGACAGTCTCTCACCCAGCAACATCTGGAAACCAGCCACTGCGCAGACACTTACACTCACACACATAAATTCACGTACAATCAAGAGTATCCGTGTACGACGCCATGTCTGTACATTTATAAATTACATTTATGAGGGACCCTTTAATCAAAGTCTTCTGTGGCAAGTGTGGTTAGTTTGTTGGAGTATAACACACTGTAATTAGTCCATCTGTCTTCGGCTGGGAACGCAGCCTAAATGCTTCACTAGGACAAGGGCAAACCCAGGTGCTGCCCACTCATATGAAAGTGTGTGTGTAATCGTGCATGTGTGGATACATTTGCTGATTTATTTGTTTATTTGTCTTTGAATGTGCTTGCAAAGTGGTGGGTGTTTACGCGAGCGTGTTTGATTTGCGTGTTTTTGATCGGCCCGCTGGACAAATTATTTGGCTCACAGATCATTTTGATTAACCCAGTGGCTGTTGCACAGGCCTCGGCCTCCACGAGGCTGATGAAACTCTCTCTCTCTTTATTGAGGAAAACCAGCAGCCAGTCATTATCAATAGCTTTATATTTCTTATGTCAGAGGATACAGAACAAAAGATCTGTCTACTGTACAGTATATATCTCTTAAGAGACATTTTCTTAGAAAAGTGAGAAGTTTTTAGGTTGTGCTAGGTATAATTGCAACCAACTCCAACTGTTAATAATCCAACTGTTGGCAATATTTCAGGCTAAAGCATGATTAAACATTCATAGTGACATAAGTCATGTCTTGGTCGGTCATTTTTAGTAAATCTTTTCTATCACGATTGAGTAGTAAATGGTTAACTGTTTACTATACAGTATTTGCTTTGTATGCATATTATTGCTGGATCGCAATATTAATTAGCTCAAAATAGTCTATTGGGAAGGTAATGCGTCATATGATGACAATTTGATATTTGGTTGTTCAAAACATTGGTGAGACTTTATAACGAATTTGAAATTACTTAATGCATTAGACATCATGAACTAACGGGATTTTAATTCATTTTTAGTTCCTTTATAATTTTTTTTAAAAATCAGTTGTTAATTTGCTTGTCCACAATGCATTAATATTAATATATACATTATAATATATTTAATATATTTAAAATGAATATGAAAAAAATAATTAAAATGTTAGAAATGAACATATGCTAGATTAATGAATACGTTATTGTTCGTTGTTGTTCAGTAATGTATTAATTGCTAACACTTAACCTTATAGTGAAGTCTTACTAAACATTTCAGCAATTAAATAATAAATGTAATATTACAAAAATTACTATTTACTGTACTTTATTTTCAAATAGTTTTAGTGTGTGATGTATCACAAAATACAGTAAATTAGATTCAAATTAGAATATCCTAATTTGAATATCCTAATTTGAATATCATATCCTAATTCACAAATATGCTTTCACCAAATATGAATTTATTTAATCAAAATTATTTTTATGTTATGGTTAAGCTGTAATGTGGCCAATTGTCTGAGCATTGCAGTTAATGTAAATATGATTACAATATTAATGATGTAATATCTTGTGTTGTAATTTTTACATTAATCAAGACATTTCTCAAAAAACATGTTGTATTCTCCAGACAACAGAAATGCACATAGATTTGGAATTAAATAAAGATGTGTACATGATGACAATTTTCATTTTGATGTGAACTTTCCCTTTAAATATGGAAGTAACAGGCTAAAACTGGATTATTTCTTAAGATGATCATTTGCTATGAAATGTCAGAATCATAATATAGTGCATAGTTGTGATTTTAAAGAAAATATATGAATGTGTGTGTGGGCTTTGATCCAATGTAGTCTGCGGCTGCCGTGTTCTCTCCCGTTGATTAATTGTGCCATGTGTGTCCCCAAGGCAGAGCTGCACCATGGGGCTCACCTGAGTGAACTGTGTGGGCTGGACACTGCAGAGGCAGGGGATGGTGAAGGCCTCAGGACGGAGCTCTGTGCCAGGGTTCATTAGGGGAGCTGGTAGAGAGCCAAAAAAGAAGAAAAGAATTGTAGCCACAGTTTTCAGATAAGGGTCATACCACAATATGGTTTAGTATTTTTGCATAGCCAGATTTCTGACTAAGTCGTGAAACTTATTCTGGCCAAGAACCACCCACTTAGACAGGAAGAGACTCTCAGACTGACATGTCTGACCACAATTTTTGTTTTTATGCATTGTTTGAGGGCAGTAAAACTTGGAACTTGGAATCGGTCATGTGATACCGATAACAGAGAAAAAAGAAAAGAAAAGCAAATCCAGTGATTAGTTTTTCTTCAAAGGTGCTCATTTTACCAAACCAATACCTTCTAAAGATGACTTAGTTTCCATACGGACTGATTAAAAAACCTGTGTGCCCTTAGGAAGTAGCGTAAAACCAGCCAATCAGATTAGAGCTTGGAATTGAACAGACACTGGGTGCTTCCTCTGGCTGATGCTTAGTCTGATGTGTTAGTATCTTGCTTATAGGAAATTAGATGATATTTGATGCATTTAATGCATGTTTGCCAAACTTTTTTAATCATTTGCCCTCTGAAATGTTTCCAACATGACGATTGTTTATACATCTAGCCATGAGTATTATAATGTCTGCACATTATAACATTAATGTCAGTGCAGTGAGGAAGGGAAGATGGTGTGTGTGTGTGTGTGTGTGTGTGTGTGTGAGGGTTCAGTCAGAGGTTAGCTGTCACTGAGATCCAGGCAGTGTGCTGTGGGAGACAAAAGTAAATCTGAGTTCTCAACTGGAACCTCCCTCAGACCATATGAGCCGATCCCAGAGTGACATTAACCTGGTTTCACTCTGCTGCAGTGAACCCCAGACACAGCAGGCCCACTGCCAAGAACATCACGGCATGTGAAATCTAAGGCGGCACATGCATATGTACAGATGGAGACTCTTTTTTTAAGGCATATTGAAAATATAAAAAAATGTAATCCATTTTTCTTGCCTTCTCTTCTACTTCCTTTCCTCCTGTAAATTTTTAATGCCCTGATTTTCCCAAACTAAATTGGATTTCACTTGATTAGCTCATGAAGAGAAAGAATGAGTGTGGGTAACCCCTCCCTTTCCTGTCATCCAGACATCCTTTCTGGAAACCTGCGGTTCCACACACTTCCTGTAGGGTAATACAGGCACACTTTTGAAGAAGATGACCAGGAAAGAGAAGAGAGAGAAAGAAGTCTAATGAACAACATAGAGGCAAAAGAAATGAGACATAGTGTTTTTTATTGCTCTGTAGCAGTGTGATGTAAGACACCAATTAATAATCACAATAAGCAATTCTTAGCACATTGAAATAGATTTAAACTGATTTCCACTCTCAATTTTGTGTGTAATTTTTTAACTGCTCAGTCCAATCCAATATTTATTTATTTATTTATTTATATATGTTACATAAATGTTGAATTTTCAAAACATTTAGCTGTAATTTCACACAAAACATTTAGCAGGATATTTTCAGGATGTTTTTAATTGATCTTAATCTTTCCAACATTTAACAAATGTATATTACCTGCTTTTCATTATGCTTTCATTATGCAAAAGTAGTGTTTCCAAATATTCATTCATTCATTCATTCATTCATTCATTCTTTAAAGTGATGTTTTCATTCATTTTAAAATGTCCTGCTAATATTTAATCCTTTGATCTTGGTATTATGTGTGTGTGTGTGTGTGTGTGTGTGTATGCATGTATGTATATATGCATGTGTGTGTGTATATATATATATATATATATATATATATATATATATGTGTGTGTGTGTTTAAAACAGGATAACCAAGAATAATGAATTGTAGTTGCAATTTTATCTCAGATGGTAGCCTCAATACTTTACTGTTCATTCAAAGTATCTGAGTATTAGCAATTTGTCAATATAGAGCAAGATAAACTGCAAGAGAGAGAAACCAATCAATGTATACAAATGGCCCATGAAAAAGGGAAGAAAGGAGAAAGGTTGTATCAAATGAAATTTAAGTAATTGCTTTGTATGCCATTGGATTCGTAAGGGAGGGAGATTGAAGGAACACAAACATCACATTAAATAAGAGAAGCTACAGCTGTTATCTGGATCAAGTCTTTCACACTTTCAGGACCTCTTTGGGAACGCTCACCTTGAGTCATACACACATATATAACAACTTTTGTCATCAGTGTAACACATATTGGCCTGTTTCAGATGGGGTAGGAATGAAATAAGGATGGAGGGAGGAGAAAAACACCTCTGACCTTTGGTGTCACATGCAGTGTCTTTTTGAGCTGACAGTGAGGTGCCAATGTAACCTTGAGTCTCTGATTACTTCTCGACAGCAAGCTGGTTTTGGATTGGTTGTGCTAAAAAGATGGCGCCTTCGGATAGTTGTGAGTTCAGGCGCTCCAGCACTAGCCCTACTGAGTTCAGCACAAGACGTGTGTGTATGTGGTTGAAGGTCAAAGGCTGTTGGTGTGCCCTCGCTATGAACTGTTGTGATGGATGAGTAATGATGTCTACATAATTCTGAGGAAAGCACATGAGCGTACATGTGGACCGAAGACAGTTCTAGTTTGAGATTGGGTTTCCATCCTGTCTTCAGGTCATCGCTATCTCATATACAAAAATACACTCCTACATACTGAATGTCAGAACGTCTGAAAATAAGAAGCCCCTCTCTCTCTCTCTCACACTTTGGTCATCAGTCTCTGGTTTGGGTTAAATATTCCACTTGTCTGCCCTGTCCACACCATCCCATCCGGACCTCTGATCTCTGGACATACACACACCTGTACAGACACACACAAAAATAATCTGCAGTCTCCACCGTCTCTTGTACTCCCGCTCTGGTTTCTGAAAGCTGAGTTTCTGAGTCGCACATGTCTCAAACGAAAGGAAGGCCTCACTGGGTCTTCATCGCTCAAGAATCCTGGCATGCTCACAAATGCTAACATATAGTTTGAGATGAGAATAGGTTTGACTGGATCAATAACTCTGAGTGGCACTTTTTTTACTGGCACAGGCTCTCTTTTAGAAATGTATTTCTGGTTTGTTATATGAGACTAAGCATTTGTCCATCTTCACACTGTATTTGAATAGACATCAGTTCCTGACTCATTCAGCATTTGGTTACCAATTAATACACGCAAGAGCACATGTACGCCTGATCTCAGGTTGTGGTCTGGCTGTAAAAGACGAGTTTGCAGTGATGATACTCAGAGGCAGAGGGAACAAATGACTAAGAGAAATGTGTTTGTTATTTTTGGAGAAGAGAATCATATGATAAATAAGAGAGTTGAAAGATGAGGGGTCATTATGAATGCTTATAAACACGTCAGTCAGTCTAGTGTTTGATATGTGCATCATAACTGTTACTGTTTCCCCAAATGCATTAATAAAGTACTATAAAGTTACAAATTGCATGTGAGAAATAACTTCTCACAGCTGTCAGCTGTCAATTACTAGCAATACTAAAGAAAAAAAATCATGCGGTCACATGTCTTTACATATATGTGGCCCTGGTCTTAAGTCGCTGGGATATATTTGTAGCAATAGCCAAAAATACATTGTATGGGTCAAAATTATCCATTTTTCTTTTATGCCAAAAATCATTAGGACATTAAATAAAGATCATGTTCCATGAAGATATTTAGTGAATTTCCTACCGTAAATATAAAAACTTAATTTTTGATCAGTAATATGCATTGTTAAGAACTTCATTTGGACAACTTTAAAGGTGATTTTCTCAATATTTAGATTTTTTTGCACCCTCAGATTCCAGATTTTCAAATAGTTGTATCTCGGCCAAATATTGTCTGATCCTAACAAACCATACATCAATGGAAAGCTTATTTATTCAGCTTTCAGATGATGTATAAATCTCAACATGTAACACCTAATGAAAAAATATACTGCTTGATTATATATGCATTCAGGTTGAAGTCAGTATACAGCTTAACCTCAAAGCCACAATTCTTGTACAGATTTGTTTCTATACAGAGAGAGAGAGAAGAGAGAGTGTGTGTGTGTGTGAGAGAGAGAGAGAGAGAGAGAAAGAGAGAGGGATGCTCTCAGTTTCTAATTTCCATTTGAGATATAAATACCTTGTGACAACATGTTGTGTTTGTATGAGGTAAACAGGGCTATTGTGCAGATCTCATTCAACACTTTGCGTGTGTAAAAAGAGAAGGGATGTAGGGTTACTCGTTTAATCCAACTAAAATCGGATACCACAAGCAAAAGAGTGACAGAATTGAAAAATGGGGCAGAGCAAACATGCAAAATAACATCGTAAATGACTCGCATTCCTAAAACGGCCTCAGATAGGTTTATTAACACACATTTTCTTTAGGTCTTAGGCGATTAAATTAAATCACGAATGAACTAAACATGCATAAATCTGTTTTTAAGATAATTTATTGTCTGTTTGCGCGCACATGACACTGGAATCCAAACAAAGACTTAGTTGGATCACAACAGCATTATATTATATTAATTTACAATTGTTCGCGTAATATTAACGTGGTTGAAACGGTTGAATTTTATAAAACATGCAATTTTATAAAATCACTGTCTCTATAAGAGTTGGTAAATGCGTTGTGTAACCTGTGATATAGTAGAAGATTCCCTCTGCTTCTGTTTGGTGGCCTGCTGGCCTTTTCTCTGGCCTTCCTCAAGCGTGAGACAGGAATTTTTCTTTCAGATAACCTTTTGCTCTGAATTCAGCCAAGAATGTGAGAATAAACAGAATAGATGTTCTTCCTTCTATTCTCACCAGTTTTGAAATGGACAGAACTCATTATCTTGAATGTTATTAAATATATATTTTTATATGTGTATTTTTTTATTATTCGTTTAATTTATTCGTTTTATTAAAAACCTGATTCGACATGTAGCATGTTGTTGTTGTTATTATTATTATTATTATTATTATTATAGTCTAAAAATAAGCAGGTGATGTTTTAACATTTTGTTTAAATGCAAGCAAATTGATATTTTTAATCGTAAAATATTTTCCTTATGTATTAATAATTCCACGTGACTGATAATTTTCCTATTAAGGCGTTTGTGAATCGAGAAATGCAAAACTTGCGCAACTTTCGTCAGATTGCAATAGTTCTTTTCTCGTTTGAGGACGTTCTCCTTTGCGTCTGGTCAGCGCAGGGTCATGGTAAGTTCATCGGCGTTTTTTAACACATTCAGTTGCATGAACCCTGACGGCCTGCTGAGTGGGTTGCGCTCCTTTCCACTTTTGATGGATTGTGAAGAAAAGCATTTTTTTTTTTTTTTTTTTTTTTTAGTTGGTCTTACGCCATTTTCAACTACAGGGCAAACGGTCATGAAACTTAGTGCAGAGTTCAATGACGGGATATAATCTCTTTACGCAGCCATATTCTAGACGTCAATAGCCATTATTACACCCAATATCAACCACATTATTAATTCAATAATAATAAGTTAAGCATAGGTTGTTGTTATTTTTTATAATTATAATAATAGTATTTAGTAATATAATATAATTTAATATTATTTTAAATTATTTAAAAAAAAAAAAAAATATATATATATATATATATATTCGATTTTTATTTAGAAATATTGTATATTATTAAATTAAAAGCTTTATGAGCTTTTTCAAGGGGTTAATTAAATAAACGTTTTCCCCAGCTATTTAGAAGAGATATGAAAATAAATCACTAATAAAAATGCAATTTAATTGCAATTGAATGTAAAACGGCTGGGAATGCGAAAGTTAGTAGAATTAACAAGTTGTAGCTAAAGAAGTAATTAAAATAAAAAAATCAATAATGCAAAATTGAAAAGAAAAATTTGCACGGGTTCCCTCGTAATTATTTTAACGTGAGAGATACAGTGCACATGAGCTCACATGTCAGATCGAAACAAAAAATTGGTCAGTTACTGTAATTCATCTTCAGTTTACTCCAAACATGTCTTAACTGAAAAATCCTGACATTTCAAGACTTTGAGTTGTATAGGTCTGTCTTGATAATGTATTGCTTTTTCGATATTTGACCTGTCATATTAAACACGTTTACTCAATATAATAATTTTATAACCATGATTATATGTTAATGTCAATCATTTAAATGTTAAACGTTAGTGATTTTTTAAGCAATTCAGATGCTCAATTTGAACATTTTTAGAGATCTTAATATTAATGTTGTTTTCTGAAATTCCCGAATAATATGTAGTAGTTATTACTTGTTTCTAAATTCAATTAATTTGAATAAATCTATCTATCTATCTATCTATCTATCTATCTATCTATCTATCTATCTATCTATCTGTGCGTTTACAGTATGATGGAAAGATGGTGGAATCAAAGGTCCTGACCGGGGAGAGTGGAAGATACGGGTGAACTGCTAAAAAATTCAAGAGAGACAAAGTGAAGCCCCAGAACGGTGCTCGCGGCGCAAGCTGAAGGGAGAGACCTGTGCGTGACCCCGGCGAGATGGAAGCCCGTCCGCAGCTCCTGACAGGCTGACCTGCCTATTTCAAGTATTAATTTGGCCTGAACTCTGTGTGAACCGAGGCCAGGGGAGAAGCAGTCAGGGGATGTTTGAGGCAGGACCCAGGGCAAACCTGTCCGCCTGAGCAAATATTGGGGTAGTCCGTCAGAGGGTCGTGGATGAAATGGAACTGTCAAACCCGCGTAAACTTTGGGGAAGAGGTGAGGCCACAAGAGAGTGAACAAGGGGGTGGGGGGGAGTTAGGCAAACTCGTTTCCTCAAATGTTCGAAAAGCGACCCCCCCTCCAATAGTTCTCTTCACCACTTGTCAGCACCCTCCAGCTCAGAGTTCATTCCCCCAGTTCTTTCACCGGAGTTTGCCCTCTCTCGCTCACCTGCTTTGCTCCGCATGTGTTTTTGAGGTGGCACAAAAGAAAACTGGGAGTTCCTAAAATCTGATGTTTAATTTGAACGAAAGTCTGTCAACAGAGCACAGATAGAAAGCAGATGTGTGCGCGCATGTACTTATGTGGGATGCTCCTTTCTCAGTGAGATTTTCTTTTAAGGTGACCTTTTTATATTGAGCATCGACTTGAAATTACACTCAGATGAAAACACCCCAATGTATGTCCACTCTTCGTGACAACCCTAAAAAAAATTCTGTAGATACAGTAACGTAATGTAAAATATTTGCAAATACATATAGGCCCACGCAAATTCAATATGTATATATATATATATATATATATATATATATATATATATATATATATATATATATATATATATATATATTTTTTTTTTTTTTTTTTTTTAATGAATGTTTTTGCTGTGGGACATTTAAGAAAAGACAGAGACTCGTCCAGTTTTTTGGCAAAGAGTTCAGGTAAAGTTAACGGTGACCTCCATGTAAACCCCCTACTGTAAGCATTACTTTACGTTTCAATGCAGACCACGGATGTTGACCGCGGGGGTAGCGGTTGGATCAAAGGCCCGATCAGGGGGGTACAGGACAAACGCCCCGAACAGCGTGACTGAAATCTGCAGCAGCAGATGGTCGAGAGAGAATCATAGAACAATTGCTGTATCGTCTTATTTCCAGTATATGTTGGACCAAATCGTTTGCATTTGATTAGATTATTTGTGTATATATTTTTAAATAAATTTTCTTTTAAATGCAACTTTTTTAATTGTATAAAACCTTTTTGTGGAAACGTTTCTAAATAGTACTTTTATATTATTAGGGATATTATGAATCCTATAGTATAGTCAAACTGAAGTCATAAAGCATATATTCAGTCATAATTAAATATGTTGAATGTTTTTGAACATTACTTTAACGTTGATGCAGAAACTAAGTTTTTGCCTTCGCTTAAGGGAACCGCTTGTTACATTATGTGTTGTTTTTCTTGCCACAAAAACACTGGCCTGGTGAGAGAAATGCGTTTCAGTTACAGAACCACCCAGGGTGCTGTGTGCCTGAATGCCACTGCAACCCAGCATTGATTTCCTCTGAAGTGGACCTAATGCTAACACTGCTACAAAGACCAAACATGTCTATCATGGCACAATTTTAATTCTAAGGATTCTAAGTGTCTTTAATGACTTAATATGGCTTTGTCAATTACAATAATATTTCAGCAACCGTCAGAATTTGAGAGCTAATGAAAAATAGATACTTTTCACATTTAAGAATGCTTTATTTGTTGTTGAGCACTCGAGAATGATAATGCAACGCATGCAGCGGACTATTCTAAAGATTTATGGTTTTGAAAGTGTTTAATGTGTTTAGCAAGTAAATAAGAATCCCATTCATAACAACACTCAATAACTCAAATGCACCGCCCACAATTCTGTTCCGTTTCTTGAAAGCTTGTCTTTCTTTTAATTTGCTCAGGCTCAGTGCTATTTGTGCCACCCCTAAACCACTCAGTGAGAGAGTCTGTTTGGATGTTTAGATATCCCAGAGCACACCGAGGTAAAAAGGTCATCTTTAACCACCCTGATTGCTCAACAACATTCCGTTCCGTTCTCCGAGCATCCTACAACACTATTGACTGGTGGTCGCTTTCTCACCCTCCAAGTGAAGAGAAGAGCTATTAAACCTTTGTCATAATTCATTCCATACTAACATTTTTTTCCCTTATTTTTATTGTATTTTTCCTATATTACGTACACACGTAATACATACATATGTAATCTGGTTGCAGAGACTGGTTCAGTAAAATATTGTTTTTATTTGAGGTAGATAAAGAATTGACAGAAGCATTTGATTGAGACATTTAGATTACGGAATCATAAAGACAGTAGCTAATAAAACTCAGCTCGTCTGCGCTTAAAAAACACTAGGCTAAAAGATCAAATTGATTAAATGTTTTAATTAAAAAAGTACATTTTAAACACCCTGCATTGTCCTTTTTTTTCTACAAACGGAATAGAACTTTCCCAAGATTCGAATTTAATCGCTGTAAATTGACAAATGGAATGGAATATCACAGTGCACACTGTGAAGGAATCGTTCACATATTCCAACAAAATTGTGCTGGTGCTCAGTAAAGGCCTACCCTGTAAACGCTTAGTGCAAGGAGTCCGAAAACCCCTATAGCTACAATCCTCAAAACTCAAATATATGAAATGTGTACATTTTCATAAACGCAACAAAAACACACATACATATTTTGACAAAACAATAAGCTCCCTGTAAAGTCAGTTAGGTTCGTTTAGAGTCTTGTAAACATTGTGAAAGTGCATTATATTTATCATAATAGAAATACCCTGTATAACACACACAAACGTTTCCAAAAAGTAGCCTATTAGTAATTTTGCTCGAGGAGACGGTGTAACTATGTTCATTGTTGTGCTAAAAGTCTCTCTGCTCTTCACTTTTTCGCCTGACGTTCGGTTTCCTAAAATGAATTGTCCATCATAAAAAAAGACGAAAAGGACTTTCGGGCACATTGTGGAATGCTTAAATTAATAAACTTTACGATATATTTCGAATCTGTTGTTCAATGCACCCGAAGTCATTGTCCTCGGTTAGGAATCCGGACTTGGAGAAGCTCCTGGAGATGTTGAAGTTGAGTGATCAGAGTGATCCTCGAGGTCTTTAGACAAGGTGGACGAAGCAGGCGCGAGTCCCTCCTTCTCTCGCTTCTTCTGTTTCATTCGGCGGTTCTGAAACCATATCTTCACCTGTGTCTCGTTCAGCTCGAGCGTGGCAGCTATTTCGACTCGCCGCGCTCGCGTGAGATACTTGCTGAAGTGAAACTCTTTCTCGAGCTCCGTGAGTTGTTTCGTTGTGAAGTTCGTCCGGATTGTGTTTTGTGGTCCCAGTCCGTAATCGGCCACTTTAGCTGGGAGGAAAAAAAAAGAAAGAATAATTAAATAGCTGTTTGACAAACAATTAAACATAAACATGAAACGCCATAGTCATAATTCACTGGCTTGTTTTATAAAAAAAAACACCAACAACAATCAAGGTGCTCGTATTCGATACTCTTATTAGATGTGACTGTTTAAATTGCAGTATCAGGCAAAAAAATAAATAAATAAAAAATCAACAAGTTATACGGTATTGCAAACTTTTGTTAACCTACTATAATTCCCTCGTTTGTATGTGTTATCAATTTTGAAAGAACTCATAACGGGGTATATGGAGTATGCAATTCAATACTCCCTAAAGATGGCTTTATGACCACTCAATTTGTACAGTATGTCAAAATGGTGGCCCCCGTGAGTAAAAGTTGGTGCACTAAATCGTAGTGAGGCAAATACTGCTGGGACAGGAGACGAAAGCTTAAGAACACAATGGAGGCCAACAAAAACGAATGTTGCGCGGCCAGAACCGGGGACAAGCTAAGGATAACAGTGCTGGTGCATTTCCAAGGGCGAACGAAAGCATGTCTGTTCGATGCATTAGCGCAGAGGGAGACGGGTTGAAACTGAAGTGAACGGGCCTTTTTTTTTTTACTTTTCCTAGGTAAAAAGTTTCTAATTTCAGTATAGCCTAATGTTATATTTTGGTGACCTGCAATCTTATTTGCTTTAAGGCATAATTGCTCTTGTTTTGAGTGTGTTGCACATAGACATTTTCGTCACAGAGGCAATTCTATCCACCTGTTTTAGGAGGGTTCCTTTTGACTTTCATCCAATCGAATGTCTTCCCAGGTGGCGACTGATCCGTGTCCCTTTCCCTTCCTTGGGAGGCCGATAAGTCGGCGTAGGTGCCTTGTGAGTAGCCTCGCTGGTGATCCTGGCCTTCGCATCCATGATGCTGGTAAGGTGCGGCTGGAACGGCTCCCTGCGCCCCGCAGTAAGCACCGGCCATGGAGCCATAGTGAGGACCCACGTTTGAGTTTGAAAACCCCGATGAGTGATAATACATACCATCCTGTTCAGGGTTAATGAAATACTGGTGTTGAGCGTAGTCCGGATTGGCACAGGCCTGGGTCCCATAACTCGTAGGCCCTGTGCCACCGTAGGAAAGGCCAATGCCGCTCTGATGAGTTTGGTGCTGGTGATGCGCGTAGACGCCGCTCTGGTGCTGATGTTGTGCTGCTGCTGCTGCTGCTGGCTGGTTGCTCCCCCCTACGTAAAGTCGTCCATCAGCGTTATAGCTGTCACTTGCGTGTCCGGCATGGAAGGGGCCCGAGAACGCCTGATCCAAGTGGGGGTATCCAGCCTTGGGCGAGTAGGCGTTCGTCCCACGGTTACAAATTGTGTACTCCAAAAAAGAGTTCATTCTGGAATTGTCCATGCGCAATTAATGGCGGAGGGTCAACCTGAGAGATCGGGAGAGCCTCCTGTCCTGCAAGCTCGCAACAGTATGTCATGCGGAAGGGGGGAAATGCTTACCTCTGGAGTATTTGCTCGAGCTTCCCTATAACACATCTTTACCTCAGCTGCTGGTCACGTGAGACGTCACGGCGCCAATGGTGAGGGGACCTCCAGAAGTTTGTCAGCGCACGGCGACCATCCATCACGCGCTTGACATTTGCATGACAAAGCCACTTCAATCAAACTAGCCCATCAATCTGATAACAGCTAGAATATGTCAAACCCTGCGTGAAAGGCTCTCCGAATGAGAGAAAGAGAAATAAAGAAAGAACGTTTTAGACTTTTGCATTGAGATTTTGTTCTTCATCTCCTCTCATCTCTTACCAGCCGCATTTAGTTTCTAGTTTAAATAGCGCGAGTTTTGTGTAGCCTATAATGCTTTATCTTCGTATACTGTAATGGGCTGAGGTAGGCCTTGGTGATTGTCCTCTTTAAAAGAGTAATGTTCAGTGTTGCCTATAAGACTAGCCCAACGCAGAGTTCATTATGTGTGTTTAGGAAGGAAATCTCTTTAACACTAGAATTGGAAGTGACGCCACGGTTCACAGATCGGTCCGGGTTGGCTTTGGACCCGTCTAATTGAATCACTGAACTGATCTGTTACCAAAACGAAATTAGGTCGACAGCGAGCCTTCTGTTGAGTCCAAACGAGCAGGAAAAGAACGCCAACGAGTTCCTTTTTCACTTACAAGCTTTGGAAGCATGTGTTGCATTGCTGCCTGGAATTGCTCTCTTTTTTCCATAGCTTTTTTTTTTTTTTTTAAATTGAATCCGATTGCAGATCAAAGTGAGAAAGATGGTCTTTACAGTTTCGTTTTAAAACAGTAGGTTATAAAGCACGCGTTCTAAACATAACTTCCAAAACTTTAGGATTGTAAGTCAAACTAATGAGTTCGTCTGCACCATGGATTGCTTGACAGGCGTTGGTGGACAGCAGGAGAAGAGAGAAGCTAATAATTAATTAAGATGACAATGCTGAGCAAGTCATCCTCTTCATATAAAGCCCACGCTCAATATAGGGGGGCTGAAGAAGTTCGAATATATTTGCTCATTAGTACATGGTGGTACAAGAAAGGGTAACAATATAACGCCCACAGTGATTTGTTATCTGTCGCTTCACGTGCCAAGTGATTGTCTAGTTGCGCAGCCAAAGATTCCAAACTACTTTGAGCAGTTTTCTTAGCACTGTTGTAGCTCTGTCCAACACTCAAGAGTCCTTGAGGCTTTTGGTCTTCTGGTTGTTTTAAACGAATCCATCAGTTGATTGGTTGCAGTGTTTTATTCATGTTGTGTATATGTTTTATCTTTTTTATTAAATTGGAACAGTTGATGTTTCTAATGATCACAAACGAATCATTAATGCCATGTAAGATTCAACGAGTCTTACTAGTGTCTATTGATGAAAGTAACTAAGAATTCGCCAACCCTAAAATTTTCTGAATCTGATATTCGTTTCAACGATTCTTCAAATGACCGCGCAAAACTATAATTGAAATTGTGAGTTGTGTTTGTGAGGGATATTCAAGCAATAATGATGCGCAGTTTTTGAAATGGATGCGAGAGAGGAGAATTATAACGTAAAAGGTTTATTTTCTTTTAGAGCATACAAGATAAAATGTTTATAAAAGAGACATTTATAGCTGGTAAAGAACACAGAAGAACAGGAAGGAAAAAAAACAATTTATAGAATAACAATAATAAGAAATAATAATTTAATAATAATTATTAATATACTCGATATATGAATAAATAAATTGGCATTTTTTTAATTTCCGTGTTAGTAATTCATTGTTACATCTCAACTAATAACAATCAACTATTATTTGCATAAGCTTAAACGTTCTTCCGACGGGAAAAACAAAAAAGGCGTTGCGCACCCTTGAGGCTCACTGTATTTCTACGCAAGTAAGTAATCGTAACAGCTTTAAACAGATTTGAGTAAAAAAATTACTCTTAATGATTTTAAAAATGAAATGATTCTTCTTTCACTTCATTATTGTTATTATTACATTAATATATTGTAGATAGTCACGAGGCCGATGTCTTGCGGTCGTTTGACGGGATTGTTCGCAATATCTCTAAACGCAAGCAACTAATCAAAAATTTAAATGTTTAAATTCTTTTAAAATCAATTTTTAAATCACTTTGTTTTTATTGTTGTGATTATTATTATTTTTAATTTCTTCTTATTAGTATTTTTAATGATTATTTCACTTCCTTTTATGTAAAGCACTTTGAATTACCACTGTGTATGAAATGTGCTATATAAATAAACTTGCCTTGCCTTGCCTAATCAAGTCTGGATACTAAAACTTTTCACGAAAAAAACAAAACTAATATTTTGGACAACTTTGAATAAAACAATTTAATTTTAGAGTGATTTTCGAGCTGTAGCGTAGCCTTGGCTGGGCTATCTGTCTAAATGGCGGCATTGCATGCCACGTGCTTAATGTTACTGAGCACTCCAAGTTGTGAGACTAAAATTACTCCTACACTTTAACCAGTGAAACTTAAGCTCAAGTATGTTATGATACTATGTTATTTAACAGTTGTGAATGATGTACGGGATCATTGCTGTGGTAATGGTGAATTTTATTGCTTAAGGATATATAAAACCTTAAAACTGAAATCATTTTTATTATTCAATTTGTATACTTTGGCAGTTCCTTTGCTGTTTTGCTAGGCAAAACGTAAAATGCAGATGAGAGTAATGGGGCTCCCATCATAACTACCTTTGATTTTTTTGCATGTCCAAGTCATTAACTTGCATAATGAATGACCCTTGAAGCCATTCAAATGTAGTTTTTTTTTTTCTTCAATCCACACCACATGTTCAACATTGAGTCTGTACACTAATATGCACGTTAACCTTAACATTACAACTGAAATCTTGTTATTATTAATTTCCTTTTACAGTTCGTCAATGCAGGCCTTTTAAAATTCTCAATTCTGAAAGCAGAAGGCTCATGTCCTTCACCCACCACCCTTCCACTTTGTCGTCACTTGAGTAGCTGATGTGAGGTAAGAGTATTGACACACACCGGCTTTGCAGAATAATTTATGCAGGTAGGCGGAGATTAAGGTATTTCCATTGTACATGTAAAGTGGGATATTAAGAAAATCACTATACAAATAAATGATTTTCCTCCTGCATCCATCCTTTGTGGGGTGACACCTACCCAAAGTCAGTCATGTCCTTATTTTCATATGCTGCACAGAGGTTAAATGAGCCATCTGCTTAAATTATCCAAGTCATTGTATAATAAACAAACTTAGGACATGTAGATTGTCTGAATTTAACTTCCAAAGTGATCTAATTTATCTTAATCCACTGATGCAAACAACCAAAATGTTAATGGAGCAGTAGAAACAATGGCATTTGTTTGGTTTTTGCCAAGTGCTCGACTTGAGCACTCAAAAGAGATAGCTAGATCTGTCTATCTATCTAGAACGATATCTATCTATCTATCTATCTATCTATCTATCTATCTATCTATCTATCTATCTATCTATCTATCTATCTATCTATCTATCTATCTATCTATCTATCTATCTATCTATCTATCTATCATTTTATTGTTCTTTCATTCTATCTATCTATCTATCTATCTATCTATCTATCTATCTATCTATCTATCTATCTATCTATCTATCTATCTATCTATCTATCTATCTATCTATAATTTTATTGTTCTTTCATTCTATCTATCTATCTATCTATCTATCTATCTATCTATCTATCTATCTATCTATCGTTCTATCTATCGTTCTATCTATCTATCTATCTATCTATCTATCTATCTATCTATCGTTCTATCGTTCTATCGTTCTTTTATTCTATCTATCTATCTATCTATCTATCTATCTATCTATCTATCTATCTATCTATCTGTCGTTCTTTCATTCTATCTATCTATCTATCTATCTATCTATCTATCTATCTATCTATCTATCGTTCTATCTATCGTTCTATCTATCTATCTATCTATCTATCTATCTATCTATCTATCTATCTATCTATCTATCTATCTATCTATCTATCGTTCTATCTATCTATCGTTCTATCGTTCTATTGTTCTTTTATTCTATCTATCTATCTATCTATCTATCTATCTATCTATCTATCTATCTATCTATCTATCTATCTATCTATCTATCTATCTTCTATCTATCTATCTATCTATCTGTCGTTCTTTCATTCTATCTATCTATCTATCTATCTATCTATCTATCTATCTATCTATCTATCTATCTATCTATCTATCTATCTATCTATTGTTCTATAATTCTATAATTCTATCGTTCTTTCATTCTATCTATCTATCTATCTATCTATCTATCTATCTATCTATCTATCTATCTATCTATCTATCTATCTATCTATCTATCTATCTATCTATCTATCTATCTATCTATCTATCTATCTATCGCTCTATCGTTCTATCTATCTATCTATCTATCTATCTATCTATCTATCTATCTATCTATCTATCTATCGTTCTATCTATCTATCTATTCTATCTATCTATCTGTCGTTCTTTCATTCTATCTATCTATCTATCTGTCTATTGTTCTATCATTCTATATTGTTTTATCTGTCTATACATCTCTCTAGCTGTCTTGTCTGAATTTCTTTTCCACTTTTTAGAAATTCAGTTTAAATATGTGTGCACACTTAATTTGCCAGTGCAAACATATTACCATAGCATTCAATAAATCAAATATTTAGCAGATGCGGGCACAATTAATCATCTTAATGTCCTCTTAGACAAACTATGCAAAAGATCTGCTGACATGATTCAGATACTGTACTTCACATGCGTATCTAAAAAGAAAAATGAGAGTTTGCTTGAAATCAGGCTGTTATTCTTTGTCAAACCGAGACAACATGGGGCCATGCAAGGTCTGTAGGTTGATGTTGTTGAAACTGTCACAATATCATGTGTAAAGGGTTGACCTCATTCAGATTAGTATCAAATGAATGCTTCAGGCAAACCATATCATGTTTATTCTCTGAAATCACATTTTTGTCATACTTTCCACCAGATCTATCTATCTATCTATCTATCTATCTATCTATCTATCTATCTATCTATCTATCTATCTATCTATCTATCTATCTATCTATCTATCTATCTATCTATCTATCTATCTATCTATCTATCTATCTATCTATCTATCTATCATCCTATTGTCCTATCGTTCTATCTATCATTCTGTCGTTCTATCATTCTATCTACCTCCATCTATCTCAAGCTATCTCTTAAGATAAATCCAGAAACTTGTCTTCAATATATTACATTCTATTGTAAACAATACAACAGAAAAATCATGTTCCTAATCATTATTTTTGTCTTGTTTTCTAGTAAAAATATAAAATAAGATGCTTTTACTTGAAATAGATTTATACACTTGTTTTTATCTTGTTTATAGTTTCATGAATCATCCTCTGAAAAGGATTAATATCTTATGCAGTGTTGCTTCTCAAGAAACTAAAATGATCATGTTTTTAGAAATTTTAACTTGACCACAAGTCAAAAACAGCAATTATAAAGTCATTTTTTTGTGGTGCCGTATCCACATTATTTGTCTATTTTTATTTATGTATTTCACAACACATCATTATGCACATACTATTCAGTATTTCTCTCCATGTGCCTATGTAAAATTAACCTCTCGCTGTCAAATCTGTCATCATGCACTCTCTCTTTGTCAACTATATGCAAATTGGATGCAAACTTTCTGGGCAGGTGTTGTCATTCCAGGTGGTTGAGTAGCAAAGTGGAGGTTGCCCATGTGTGACTAAATCTTAAGTACTTTTGCTAGATATGTACACACACATTTTCATAAAGTCACTGGTTTAAAGTTTCATGCCATTTCATGGGGTCACAGACATTTAGAGTAGCATTTAACATGCATTATTACATTAAAGACCTATCAGTATGAGCATTTTGTTTTTTACATCGAACTTAAAAAAAAAGATTTCTGAGAAGGTAAAAAAGGATGTTTTTCAAAAATTTACATTTTTTATTTTTCAAAATTCCATTTTTAGGCCTTTCTACATTTCATACAGCCAACATTATGGTACGAAAAGTTATGGTAGTGTTATAATGGTAGTGTTATGGTTATAATGGTTATGGTAGTCATTAATGGAGAGGTGTAATATGCATATGATGTATGTGTGGAGTCCATTTATGGTTGACAGCTTACATGTCAACAATACTAGTAGGCTTGATTGTGAGTGTATTTGGCGTTAGCACACATACACAAACAATTTGTGAGACTGTAAATATGCACAATGTATGGCTTCATTGAGTGGCCTGAGGGTAATGCTGCTTACTCAGCGGCTGTTACTCTGATGAATTGAATTTTATATAAAAAAAAATATATACAGGGCTCTAATCTCTCATTCTGCATGATTGATATATGCTTATCATTGCATCTCTACAGATTACAAACCATCGTATTTGTATAATGTCAATAAAATGCCTTGAAGTCAATTATTTACTTTGTGTGATTGGGACATTTGCAGTGGCTCATTGAGGCAAAACAAATTGTGAATTTTACATGTCGTAGGCAGCTAAATATGATAAGTGAGTATACTGTACTCACTGTGAGCTAAAGCACTCTGCTTCTATTCCAAGCTTTCAAGAGGTCACATGACATTCTATATGTTGTTCATTACCTCTTTACCGTATTGGTTGGCTGTCTGCACAGAAAGCCATGGAATATGATAGGCACTCTCTGAGTGGATATTCCATCTCCCACTTTTTAGAAGAGACTGAAAATTGCATTAATGCACTTTTCGATCCCATAGAAAAACCAAAGAAAGCTGAAGCTCAATTTAAAAAAAAAAGTCTTTGCAGAGATTTACTATATATGTACCTTACCAGGTCAGCATTTATTTGACCAAAACATATTGTAAAAATGGTAATATTATAAAGTATTATTATCATTTTAAAATAACTGTTTTCTATATGATTATATTTTGAGAATATATTTGATGCAAAGCTGAATTTTGAGCGTCATTACTCCAGTCTTCAGTGTCACAAGATCCTTCAGAAATCATTCTAACATGATGAGTTGATGCTTAAGAAACATTTCTTATCATTATCAATGTTGAAAACAGTTAAGTTGCTTTATATTTTTGTGGAGACCATGACATTATTTAAAATAAATTAAGACTTTAATTCAGCAAGGATGCAACAGTAATAGATAATTGCTAATTGTAATTTATTTATTTATTTTTAAAAATTGAAATCAGGATTTTAGGTTAAACTGCATATGAATGTAAGGGAAGTGTTGGTCCTGCAGCTGGTCACCATTATTAAAACAAGTTTACAATAAATTTAAAATGGCCCTGAAGTATGAAAAATTGATTGTGAAATTATTATTATAAAAAAAAAAAATACAAATAATAATCATAATAATACAACCCGAATTCCGGAAATGTTGGAACGTTTTTTAAATTTGAATAAAATGAAAACTAAGACTTTCAAATCATATGAGCCAATATTTTATTCACAATAGAACATAGAGAACATAACAAATGTTTAAACTGAGAAATTTTACACTTTTATCCACTAAATGAGCCCATTTCAAATTTGATGCCTGCTACAGGTCTCAAAAAAGTTGGCACAGGGGCAACAAAGGGCTGAAAATGCAAGACATTTTGAAAAGATTCAGCTGGGAGAACATCTAGCAACTAATTAAGTTAATTGACATCAGTTCTGTAACATGATTAGCTATAAAAGTCTTGCAGAGGCAAAGTCTCTCAGAAGTAAAGATGGGCAGAGGCTCTCCAATCTGTGAAAGAGTGCGTAAAAAGACAGTGGAATACTTTAAAAACAACGTTCCTCAACATCAAAATGCAAAGGCTTTGCAAATCTCATCATCTACAGTGCATAACATCAGCAAAAGATTCTGAGAAAATGGAGAAATCTCTGTGCGTAAGGGACAAGGCCGAAGACCTTTGTTGGATGCCCGTGGTCTTTGGGCCCTCAGACGACACTGCATCACTCATCGGCATGATTCTGTCATTGACATTACTAAATGGGCCCAGGAATACTTCCAGAAACCACTGTCGGTAAATACAGTCCGCTGTGCCATCTGCAGATGCCAACTAAAGCTCTATCATGCAAAAAGAAGCCATATGTGAACATGGTCCAGAAGCGCCGTCGTGTCCTGTGGGCCAAGGCTCATTTAAAATGGACTGTTTCAAAGTGGAAAAGTGTTCTATGGTCAAACGAGTCCAAATTTCACATTCTTGTTGGAAATCACAGACACAGTGTCCTCCGGGCTAAAGAGGAGGGAGACCTTCCAGCGTGTCATCAGTGTTCAGTTCAAAAGCCAGCATCTCTGATGGTATGGGGGTACATAAGAGCATACAGTATGGGCAGCTTGCTGTTTTGGAAGGCACTATGAATGCTGAAAGGTATATAAAGGTTTTAGAGCAACATATGCTCCCCTCCAGATGACGTGTATTTCAGCAGGACAATGCAAAACCATATACTGCAGCTATTACAACAGCATGGCTTCGTAGCAGAAGAGTCCGGGTGCTGAATTGGCCTGCCTGCAGTTGCATCCTTAAAAAAATATGTCAAAGACGACCACGAACTCTTCAGCAGCTGGGAACCTATATCAGGCAAGAATGGGACCAAATTCCAACACCGAAACTCCAGAAACTCATAACCTCGATGGATGCCCAGATGTCTTCAAATTGTTTTGAAAAGAAGAGGAGATGCTACACCATGGTGAACATGCCCCCGTCCCAACTATTTTGAGACCTGAAGCAGGCATCAAATTTGAAATGAGCTCATTTTGTGCATAAAATTGTAAAGTTTCTCAGTTTAAACATTTGTTATGTTATCTATGTTCTATTGTGAATAAAATACTGACTCATGTGATTTGAAAGTCTTTGAGTTTTCATTTTATTCAAATTAAAAAAACGTCCCAACATTTCCAGAATTCGGGTTGTATTATTATGATTATTATTTGTATTTATTTCTTTTAATAATAATAATTTCATAATATTTTTTTCATACTTCAGGGCCATTTTAAATTTATTGTAAACTTTTTATTGTTTTAATAATGGTGACCAGCTGCAGGACCAAAGATGAACACTACCCTTACATTCATATGCAGTTTAACCTAAAATCCTGATTAAAATTTTTAAAAATAAATAAATAAATTACAATTAGCAATTAGCTATTACTGTAAATCAGTGCAAAGACTGATAACATGTAGTATACACCTGCTTTGGCCTGTGAGCTGCATTCAATGGAATGTCACTGGATACGTTACGTTTTTGGGTGACTTGAAGCTGTCATCTTGTCTACTATAGCAGCAGAACAGAGCATGATTGCTCCAAGGTATTGTCGACACATTCTCTTGTTGGCAGGGTTAAGGGTAAAAATGTGTTGCTGTTAGATACTGTACAAGTGTTAGTGAATGCCCCCTCACCCTCTGAGAAGATATGGACAGCTGTGAAGGGTCTGCTTCAAGCATACAAAAGCTCATATACTTTCGCCTGTTTCTGATTCTGCTGTTAAAGGAGAGGATCAGCATGCCATAAACTCCAGCAGCATCACATCATGCTGCTGTCCAAATGTTTTTGTCATTTTTACACACAAGGACTTTATTCCTTCTCCAGTTTTTGTACAAGTTCCAAGAAAACCTTTATTCTAATTAATCTTATTAAGCGCTCTGGTCATTGAAAATTCAGGTGCGCTAACGTCAATGACATGAATCAACAGACAAAAATCACAGACTTACAAAGTACTCCTAGATTAAAACCTTGCAAGCATATCAGAGTCAAAAGCAGTTGTATTTAACAGGGTAGTGTGGGTTTTTTTTTTTTTTAAAGTTGGTGCAGAAAGACATGTAAGGTCTTGAGCCAATATACAGGCCGTCCCATTCTTTGTGCATCACCAGCTGTCGCTGTCTTTTGAAAACATTTTGAAACGTATACCATGCTTTCAGTGAGCTTTCTTGGCATACTGCTAATGTTAACATGCTGAAGGATTACATTATTTTCATTGTTTAAACATTGAAAAGGCATGAATACTGCAAGAGATGTCTATTACAGACTATTTTAGCTCAGCCTGATGTTAGACTTTTTTGCTGCCAATCTTGTGAGAAAACTATTTACGAGGTAGTGATTTTGTATGAATTATTACAATTTGATTTGTATGAAATTACGATAGAGTAATTGGATAGAGTAAACTATCTTTAGAGTAAACATGACAATCCACTACCAAAATATATCAATGAAATACAAATTTATGAATTATCCACCAATTTACCCAAACATAAATTAGTTGCAAATTACAAATTGCCATGAGAGTGTATTGGTTTTATCAGCAGTTGCACTTAAAGGGATAGTTCACCCAACAATGAATGTTCTGTGATCACTACTCAAAGTTATTCCAAACCTGTATTGAGTTTCACAAAAGTAGATATTTTGAAGAATGTGTGTAACCAAACAGTTGTTGGTCCCCATTGACTGCCATAGTACGGGGAAAAAATGGAAGACCGTCACCTTTTTGGTTACACACATTCTTCAAAATATCTTCTTTTGTGTTCATCAGAAGAAAGAAATTCATACAGGTTTGGAACAGCTTGAGTAAATGATAACATCATTTTCATTTATGAGTAAAGTAACCCTTTAAGGTTCAGCGCTATCAAAACTGTGTGTTCTTTATTTCTGTGAATATAGTAATCAATCAGACTAAATGATAACGTAAACCATTGAGTTTTTGGATTACAATTGATATTATTTTATTGGCTGACATGCTGTTTGGCTATCACTTTATTTATTTGTCATTGACAGCTTCTGTTTCCTTTAGAGAGTGACAGAAATTAGCAGATAGTTACATGGCTAATGCAATAATTAGGTTTGTGTGTACAGGCCACGAAAGCTTTGTTTTCAGTATTTCTAGTTTGTACAGTTTCCTTTAACTATTTGTCAGTATAGAAGAGATATAATAGAGAGACCAAAACTTTATAATACCTCTTTATTATGTCATTATCAAACATAATATAATGATTATCAGATAGTCTATATGCATTTGAAATGTCCATATATGGGAAATATCAAGTTTCTTTTTGTATCTGTTTCAGTGTACATAAACCAATCTATTACACATTACAGAATGGCTTAATGTTTGAAAAATTGAGACTTTATATGAAACTGATGTTTTGTTTTTCAGTAAAATGTGCTAAGGCTGCATGCCGAACAAGTTCTGCAAAGTGAACTGCTCAAGCTATGAAATGTTTCAAGCTATGAAATGTCACATGAGAAGTTTCAGTTGGCATTGTAATAACACAGATTTTGTTTGTTTTCAGAGCACAAAAGGGTGCATCTTAGTGTTATTATTGCATTAATATCTTTGAGGTTCTTTTTAAATTGGCAGTTACCGTTTTGAGCCTCATTCATGCTAATGCTTCATTTGATAAGCATATGACCAGTAGCTGTGTAGTTGCAGGCTTTTATGAACAAAGAGGCTTTGCTAAACAAATGAATACAAGAGTTACTACAAAGGGAGCTGTTTACAGAGCTCATAATCCAATACGATATGTTTACATTGCTAACCGTAAAGTCTTATATGGCCATTCTAAAATAAGCTAAGATAATGTTTTGCTGTTACCATTGTTATTGTTGTTGTTCAATGACAAAGTACTTTGGTTTCCTAACCACTTCAGTGATTAAACTGAGCCTTCATGGTGGTTTGACTGAAATAGGGCAGGAGACATTTCTACTTTAATCTTGGCTAGTCCCGCCACTGCTTCAGGCACAGCATTACCCAGGATGCACCACTGTAAACATTGGCCCATTTTCTCATGTGAGAAAATCCCTATGCCACCACACCTCTCCTTATTTTAGATTTCACTGTCCCAAAGTACTGTGCTCTGAGAAATATCTAAACAGAAAGAGCTGTGCTGATAAATACGAGCTGGCAGGCCACCAAGCAAAGCATAGGGACTGAGATAAAACACGACCCAGCCGCACCTCAAATTATCAGGCTAATGGGGAAAAAAATCACGACTAGAGTTTTTAAATAATATTTACCAAACATGTGTGGCCTCGGCGCAGGGAAGAAGTTGTTTATCTTGTTTGAAGATATATTGATATGTAAAGTCTCACCTGTCTCAGGTGAATTAAACAGAAGTAGGGCAGATGTCTGAAATGAGAGTGAACGAGTGCTGTATATGCTGGCATCAGGAAATTAAGAAATCCCAAACCAGCACCTAAACAAGAAATAACTGAATACTGGAATTCGAACTTGATGACTTGAAATGGACACTGAAATTTAGAGATAGATGCCAGCCAGCTGGCCAAAATCACACTCCTTTTTACTCATCAGCACAAGAGACATCTGTCGTTTTATTTATCCGTATGTCACACTTCTACTCTTGACACAACAGCAAACTTAAGCTTTTTGCTTGAGATTAGATATCATTCAGTTGTCCTTATTTCTGATGAATGCAGGCGAGTGTATTAATACAGTGTGTGGCTCTTGTACACATACAGTGTTAAACTCTAGCTGCCATAGTGCTACTGCGACCAGATCCACCTTTCCAGTAATATGAGCAGAGCACCTGTTCAACTCACACAGGGATCATTTACTGGTATTGCTCATGTAAACCAGGGCAAAAAAAGACCTATTCAGATATTTAAATTGCATTGAAATGTTGTTTTGCTTGCTGCTTCAAATTCATAACAGAGATATAACAGAAGTCTGACCTGGGTGAGGGAAACATTGTGTACATTCTATCTGGGTCAAAGACAAATAGTAATAATAACATAGGCTATGGCATTTATCAAGGGCTTTTTCTGCTGTATGGAGTGTTTTAAGGTTTTACTGTTTCAGTCTGGTAATAATTTAAAGTAGGGATGTGAGTAATAATAGTAATGATAATTAGCGTGTTATTGTAAGATGGGCTCCATAAAGACTCCGATCCAGCTGTTAAATAATGTGTCTAATATTTTATATTAAAAAATAATAATATATTTTTTAAATCGTTGTTTTAACTGATACAGTTCTGGCCTGTGTTTGTCTAAACTGATGTTTTCAACTGACAACGAGCCAGCTCGGAGCATCCCGCTCGCAGCTGCAGCCTAAACTATCCATAATGGCTGCCGCTTTATTGTTCATATCCTTCATTGTGTTTCGAGCGCCATTTTGCATCAGGGCGAGTGCAGCCATGGGAGCCCACGGCTCAGTCAACCGCTTGACCCTCCTGCAGATTATCCCGAGAATTTTTATTTTTTTGGCTCCTTTAAACATCCATCTAAAAATAAATAATATCCGTGCTGCTGCCTTTTACGTCTCATGTTATCAACCACAGCCGATTTTGTAAAAACAGCCTATATTGTTTAAATTTTTTATTTCAAGTTCATGATAATCACTGTTTGTGCTGCATTGTTTAAAAAGATTGCTTGTGTTTTAAAAATAGATTTTGAATTTTACTGCAAGTTTAGTGGCTTATTCTTTTTTTCTTGAGCTTATTCAGTTCCCATCTCTTTATCGTACGAATACTAATATAAAGACAGAATATTTCTCATCACAATATAATGATAGTAACATAATAATAATAATAATAATTAGTATTATAAGAATGATTTTTTTTTCTTTTTTGCATATACACTTAATAACGTTCTTCAAATATTAATTCAACCTGCGGACTGAATTGTGTAATTTCCTCACAATAGGTACATCAATACCAAGGAAAAAGAACAAATTCTTAAAATTAATGTCTTGAATTACATTCAAATATTAAACATTTTTAATGAAAGAGTTCATTAAAGCTTAGAGAATCAATCACACTCGCTCCACCAATTTATGTGTTTTTTTATTTAATTTTTTATTATTTCAACTATGAAAATAACGTACAATAAATAAATTTGAAATTTACTATTAAAGAATCTCAATAAATAAACTAGTTCTAAAATTATTCAATAGGGACAACGCCCGCCTTGGGAGAATTCCTAAAAGCAGTTCAACTACCCTTATGTCAGACACAATTCCTGAGATTCCAATGATTGAGTTTCACTGAAAAAGTCCGCAACCATTCATCTGTTAGTCGACATAAACTAAAATCCGAGAATCAAAAGGCAATAAAATACCTGAAACTTCGACAGGGGCCATCCCGATGTGTATTCAAAAAGATTACATCATCGTATTTTCAAAATAATGGACAATTTATTTCCTTTTAGGCATTGTTTCATGCCTTTTTTGTTTTTAAAAAAACTGTTTAGGTAGATGTCTCTTTTTCACTTTTTAATGTCTTATTATAGGAATGTTGCGGTCGAGAAGCATTCGTGACACTGCAATTAGATGGAGTTCGATTGTTCTTGTATGCGTTGTGATCTCATAATAGTTCAGAACTGTAAATGCTGCAAATCTATAGTACAAAGGGTGCTCGTAAACAAGTCAAAATCTTCCTCGGAGAAGTCAACTGGACTGTCCAGTGAGCTCTGCAAACTCGGCGATAAAGCGTCCGAAATCTGTAGGCAGGAGTCCGTCGAAAAGAAATTCAAATCGGGTAGAGAGGTGGCATCCTGCGGCTCTGTGAACGAATGCTCCGGCCCAGCTGCACGGCCCTCAGCCATTGTACTGGGGTTATCTGCAGTAGGCGTTGGATACGGGGGGGAGTGAACCGCTGTGCCAGGAACAGATGCAGGCTCCGACTGGTTCGCCTGGCCCTCTTCAGGCGTGGGCTGGCTTTTGTCCGCACTGTTCGTGTAGGAGGCAGCTGTCGGGCAAGTCTCACTCTCGGAGGCTGCTGCAGAGCCAGAGCCAGAACCAGAACCAGAACCAGATACTTCCAACGATTGGCTCGAATACGGTGAAGCAGCGTCGGTTCCCTCCAGGAGCTCGAAACCGCTGGGCTCGCCTTCTTGCCCGTCCCGGTGGTGCGTAGTTTGTCTTTTGTGCTTCATGCGTCGATTTTGAAACCACACTTTGACTTGGCGCTCGGTTAGATCCAAAAGTGCTGCTATTTCAACGCGCCGGGGCCGACAGAGGTATTTGTTAAAGTGAAACTCCTTCTCCAATTCAAGTAGCTGCGTGTTGGTGTATGCGGTCCTCAGCCTCCGTGAACCGCTGCCATTATCCAGTCCACCTTGAGCCTCTGCAAGAATCAAAACAGAAATAAGTCCCATACAAAAAGCGAAGTCATCGAACTTCATGTGAGAAATTGTCCAGATGACAATAAAATCCCAGTGTAGAACAGCCCTGTGGTTTGGGCTTGTCATGTAGCAATGACTGCAATGGTTAGGCATGTCTTGTGGTAATAGACCAGCGTGGTGTACAAGCCTTATTTCAGCAAGCCCCATATTTTGTTGCGTTCCACAGCTTTCACAATATATAATGTTATCCAAAATGGCTCCCCAAGCCATGAAACATGGTTATGAATAAATATCGAGTCTCAGCTGACATCAATTGCGATTAAATCGTTATTATAGATCAAGATCTACTATCTGCAGGATGGCAACGTAATCTTTCAGAATGTGCACAGTTTTGTATATGTGCCAAGAAATGGGGGAGGGGATGCCTTTTTATCTTTTAAAGATATTACTGGAACGGGGTTTTAAAATATATATATATATATATAATGTATATATATGTATATATGTAGCCTATGTTTGCACAACAATCATGCATGCTTAATGATGCTTGAAATGTAGACATCATATGAAGTTATACAATTATTCCTAAATACATAGAGCTCGAATGCTAGCCCATCCAAAGCAGGTTATGCCGTACATCACATACAAACAGGACAAAGAACAAATTCGAAAGGACAGTTTTTTTTTTAATTGCGTAAAAATTCCAAGCATGTAAAATCACATTGAAATAATTCTGTTTAGGCTATAATAACAGGCAATTAAATTATTTAGAGTTTCAGCTACATTGACATCTCTTCGAGTCACGAATCATTCAGGGGAAAATGTCCAAAAATGCAGAACAAACGCGTTCACTGCTTTGATAAACGTACCTGTCGGGGACTCCAGTCCCGCGGTTGTGTAGCCGGAGGATGCCTGAGAAGGGGAGGCTGCTCCTGCAGCAGCAGTGGCTCCGGGCTTGGGGCACTTCTTCGAGGATTTTTTCTCTTTCATCCATGGGAACTCGTGGGCCAGGGGCGCGCCACCCGACAGCGGGGCCGGGCCTTGCTGGTGCTGCGTCGGCGGTGCTGTTTGTGTCCGGAGCTGGAGGCCATTGGAGGCAGTTCGCTTTTGGCTCCTCGGTCGCGCCTGGTTGCCTGTGCAGGGACTCAGACTAGGGATGGTGTGCTCGAAAGGAGGTGGAATTGCTGTCGAGTCCTTGATTGATGAAGTTTGAAATGACTCCAGGACAGCGGGGAAAGACGTCAGGCACTCTGCAAGGGAAGGCTGGCTGTTGATGAACCCAATCTCCCTCTCAAATTCAAAATTCATCGCTTCGCCTGGGCAAAAAGGGCGTCCAGCGACACCAACATACGCAAAAAATAACATCCAAAAGGCTAGGATTTATTTTGCGTTCCTGCTATGACGGCATTTGCGGGCTTTAATAATTGTGTATATTGGTGATATTACTAGCGTATGGGGACCAGGGTCTACTAAACTGAAGACTATGGGCGAAATTGCAGCCAATTCCTGGTCACATGACTCATCTCAGCCAATCGAAATTCGGGGCCTGGTGGCAAAAGAAAGCAATATTTGTCTGAATTGATCAAAAATACAGCAGGATATTATAATTCAGTTCTTATTGTAACACGGACGAAATAATAATAAAAAAAAAAAATTAAAAAAAAAGGGGACTCTCGGCTGCCATGTGTTCGGACAGTCCTGTTTTGTCGTGAGAGGTAAAGTGCAGGCCTCTTATGTTAGACAATAACAATCCAAATGCAGAACTACCGGTGATGTAATTCACAGGCCTTGCCTGATAAGTACATCCACAATATGGCTTCTTGCGTATTTACAATCAAGGGTCATTAATCTTAAAACTTTTGACAAGAGTAACAGACAAGAGATAGGTGTAGAAATATTTCTTTTATCAAGCACATAAATAAGGATGTACAAGAGTGATGGTGAGAGTGTCCGCCACATTTGCCGAATAGGAGATTCCCAACCATTACTATACAAATACATTTTTTGGTGTTTACCTTTAATTTGATTTTTTTTTTTTTTTTTTTTTTTATAAACACAGCCTCTGAAGAATTGCTGAAAACTGGAACCTAAAAGCGCGTAAGTTTGCACTAAATCCAGGTTAGAAAATTGTCAAATAATATTTCTGTAAATATTTTGCTCATTTATTAAAATGAAGGTGCAGATTACACGTATAATACCGCACGAAAAATAGTTGTTAGCGGTGTGTGTGAAACATGTTGACAGCAACCAAAAGTTCATCGTGAGGTCGCGTTCAGAATGGAAATTGCTTATGTGTTGACTTGAATTTCTATTGCACCTTGGACGAAAGCAACAATATAATGTTAGTTGATGAAAAACTAAGCAAAATTGGTTGCGTCAAAGTTTAAAACGAATGGGAAAAGGGGGTAGATATTTTTAGAGCAGGAGTAGAGAGGCAGCAAGGGTGATCAATCTTTTCGCCGGCAAAGCGCTTGACAGCAGCCACCCTCAAGAATTCGCCTTTTTCCTCCAAGATCACAACAAAGAAAACCCCCATTATTCCCTCGTAGATTTGTGGATTTTTTCCCCCCAGAATTATTATTTTTTTCTGCATTGGATACATTCTATTGGCGCGTCGCATCGATAGGATTAAAGATTAAAACTAAACTGTGTTGCAGCCAGCTTTAATCTGAATTTGACTTCACAGTATTTCGGATTTGCAGCCCGAGCTTCGTTTCGTCTTGTCGTCTATCTCGTCTAAAAGAACAGTGGAAACAGATAGGCTGTAACCCTGTGTGGGTGTCTGGGAATTTTAAAGGAATTACAAAGGAAGCTGTAGGCCGTGGGCACTTCGGAAAGGGGTCCATCTAGAAGGCCCTCTTTACAGAACGGAGCTGACTGCGAGGGACTGGGACGCACTGATAATCTCTCTTTTTATTTATTGTTTGTGCGTTTTTATGTTTCTTTTATCGGACAGTTCTAGCATTAAAAAAAAAATGTCAAGTGATCAGTTTTTCAACTGGATTTTTTTTCTACTGGAAAATAATAATAATATTCTGGGACGAATTGAACAACTATTTGCGTTAAATGCTTAAAGGGATTTATATCATCTGAGGACAGCGGTTTTTAATTAATTTCTTAAGATATATTCTATGTTGTAATTATCTATCTATCTAAAGTGCATGAAAAAGTAAGAATATTTGACTTTTTGATACTTTACGTTCGTAGACTACCTTCATGAATGTATTTTCTGTGTAGTTATTTAGTTAAAATGCAAAAGTTTGCTTCTTGTGCCCTTTTTTATTCTGATAATAGCTTTGATGTTTGTATCGTATATATATAGACACATTAAGGTAGTATAACAGTATAAAACGATTAGTCAAACACATCTTGAGAAAATCAGAGGTAAACGCAAACCGCTAACGCCGCGTCTTTGTAGTTTATTTTTCATGCATGCCATGGAAATGATTTCATGTTATCATTGTTGTTGTAATATTTGTTTATTTTGTATTCACCCGGTTCCGAATTTCTTTGTCTAGATTTGCCTAAAGACTGGACATGCTAAAATCAAATCTGTTGTTAATAAATGAGCACAGACAGCAACGCAGCTCTTTTTTCTCCCCCCTACAATAATCGATGGAGATCCAACAAGCAAAAATATGTTTAGTCATCTATTATCTGTACCTTTCTTCTTTAAACTTGAGATTACTTGTAATCATTGGTTTTAATTCCATAAGCAGTAAGAAGAGTGTTCGACGATTTTATTGGACTCCCTTCACGTGACCATTGCAGGCGCGGCCTCCAGGGCTCTTTCACAGGCCTTGAGGAACCCCCACCCCCACCCCCTTCAGTCTCTGCCTGTATATTCGTGTGAGTCTGTTTGGTAAACTCATGAACTTCTAGAGTGGAAATGAATAACATAACATTTTATTAAAGAATTGTTCAACAACCAACTCTTAACAAGGAAAAAAAAAAGTAGTTACAAAGGACAAATGAAGTTCTCAAAATGTTTCGCTATATTTCGTCTAAATCTCGACTATGCGGGAACGGTTTGATTCCGTTCTTGCGCCCCCTGTACAAGTCAAGACATTATTTATACAAGGGTAACATAAACCTACATATCTCTAAAATACAAGAACTAAAAATTAATTTGTTACAATGACAAGAACACAGCGTCTTTTTATAACAGGTAGATACTAAAAAAGTACATTTTTATCGATATAAATACATGGGGATAAATAATACAAAAAAGAAAGTATTTAAACTGGCTATAACAAATAAATATATATTTATGAATGTTCACTTGAACACACTTAGCGAAAGACGCTGATTGAAGGTCTTCCGATTCAAAATAAGATTTACTTTTCTTCCTCACCCATTAAATGTAAACTCTAAGTGCAACAATGATGCCCAGACGAGAGCGCATTAGGCGTAAACAAAGACGTCTGCGCCGTAGCTTGGTTTCCCGGACATGCATTTTTGTTCAAATATACCCTGTTTCCACGTTAAGTCAAGATATGAGAAAATGTGGGCCTTTCATATTAGTTTGGACTAATGTAGGCGAACCCAAAGATTGGGAAAGATAAAGAACTGGGGAAGGAGTATGAGGGAGAGGGAGAGGGAGGGGCAGCGAGTTGAGAACGAGGGAATGAACTTTAATTTACTAGTATTCTCAACTCTTCTTTTTTACCCTGTGTCAAAGCCATAACAAAATTCTGTTCACTTCTCATTAATAGTGATAGGTAGCATAGTGTAAAACGGACTTAAAAGAGATGAATATCTTGATCACCGTGTCTTGCTAAAGACAAGGTGCCAGTCTGCTGCTGTTTTTGGGAACAAGTTAATAAAAAAATCGACTGGTTTTTTGAGACGTTTAAAAAAAGAGGTATGTGAAATAAGGGTGGTGGACGAAAACAATCCAGTGGTTTTCTTGCACCAGTAAGTTTAAATGTAAGCTATATCGTACCGCCCTCCAAAGTGTGAGGAATGCAGCGATAATGCTGAAGAAGTACACAAACATTTAGGATGATGTAATGAGGTCATACAGCTAGACAGTCTATTCCTTGGCATAAACTAGCCACTGTTCATGAAATGTGTCATTTTAAAGGGGTATTCAGACCTATGGATACTAAATTCAGGTATGGTCACATATGAATGGAAGGACAACATTGACATAAACCGGTGCTCTAGTCATGGCAAGAAACCACTGGATCATCTTTTTCAACCCCATTGCATCGCCCCATGGGTTAGTCTGTTTCATCTTGTCTTCCTTTAGTTTTTTTCTTTATTTTTCCTGTTTTTTTTTTTTTTACTTTTTGTCCAAACCTGCTACAGATGAGTCAACTTGGGTGCTTCTTGGATTCTACCCTGAGAAGGATGGTGCGCAGACAGATCCGTGTATGTCGGATGTGGGTCACACGGTCCATGGTGCTGGTTCGCCGGCATCTGTGTGGCACCGTTGTAGTCCATGCTTGCCGACTGGTGGTGTGGTAGGTGATTGAGGCCATACATAGAAGGCCCAGTGGCAGGCATGGCATCAACATAGCTACCTCCCACATACACGGGGCTACCCTGCATGTTTGGTGTCCCGTAGGTGCTACTGTTACCCTGTAGCCCGTGTGGGTCATAATCCGGTGCAGTGTTTCCATACTTCTGTTGGGGTGGGCAACCTTTCATTGGGTTCTGATAGGCTGTTGACATGGCGTATGCATTTTGATGGGGCTTGTTAAAAGATGGTGGGGAGGGAGCATCATAACTGCCCATTGAGTGCATAGAGTTCATGAAACCAGCTGAGGACTGCATTGGGAGAGGTGGGCTTCCTGTGGGGGACGGCCCCCCTGAGGACGAGCCAATGCCTTTCAACTTTTGATCCTTCTTGTACTTCATCCGCCTGTTCTGGAACCAAATCTTGATCTGCCGCTCGCTAAGGTTGAGCAGATTGGCCATCTCCACACGCCTCGGCCGGCACAGGTATCGGTTGAAGTGAAACTCCTTCTCGAGCTCCACCAGCTGAGCGCTGGTGTAAGCGGTGCGTGCTCTCTTGGAAGCTGCAGAACCCGGAGGGCTTTTCTCACCACCGCTGCTCTCCGCTGGGGTGAGAATGAAATAAAACATAATTACTCCACACGGAAATTGAATGCATCATTCCCACTAATAAAGCCGGCCATGAAAAACTTATCCCCCTGATATTGGTTGTCAACACTTCATAACTTTGGCATTTATTAAGAGACGCATGCCCTAACATTGACCTTGTGTATGTAAATCACATTACAACTAAAGCCCAGGGCCAGATTCATACTGTGCACTAGGCAACGGTGTGTTTGCTACATGGTTTGTCTTTTAAATGGTTTACAGGGAGGATTAAGACGATAGAAACCTCTACATGCAGATTCAGAGGCTTGTGGGATAAATCTTCTGTTATCTGGACACAATAATTATGTATGACAAGTGATGTGGCATTGCTGCTATCTAAAATTTGAACAGTAATCTTTGTGTACTGATTTTTTCTTTTAATTTTCTGATGCTTTTACATTCAGAGGTATTGAGAGTGTGTAATCATATAATCATCACGATTCTGAGAATTATTTTGGTTGTACATTACATTGAAATAGACCGGCCTGTCCCCTTGTTAAACGTCCAATCGCTAAAAAATATTGAAAACATTTGAATTGAGCATGGTCTGATTTAGTCCCAACCCCATTGTATCCCATTTCAAGCTAATAATGTTGGTCAACATCTGTCTCGGTCAAGAAGGGTGAGAAGAGAAGAGGTGAGAAGAGAAGAGAAGAGAAGAGAAGAGAAGAGAAGAGAAGAGAAGAGAAGAGAAGAGAAGAGAAGAGAAGAGAAGAGGTGAGAAGAGAAGAGAAGAGAAGAGAAGAGAAGAGAAGAGAAGAGAGAAGAGAAGAGGGGGTTTGGCAAACACACCGTTAGCTGAGCTTGCACTAGGGGAGCTGTTTTTTTGCTTGGTGTTCTGACGTGACTCCTTCATCCAAGGAAAGATTTGCTTCGTGAGCGCTGGGTTTGGGGCCAGAGAGGATGACTTGGATGACGATTTGGCCGTTCCCCCGCTGCCGGCCCCGCCACCACCGCTGCCGCCTGGCTGCTGGGTGGCATTTGAGGCAGCAACGTTTACAGCGTTCTGAGGAGGGAAACTTGGGGGGGTGGGTGGTGTTCAGGTGGCAGACTGGGCCGCATGCAGCTGCCATTAAGCTCTTTCGTCTTGGCATGCTGAGGCTGTGGGGGTGCGCTGGTGCCGAGCGACTGTAGGGAGCATGCAGACCTTTGGTAGTCACCCTCAAGATGCGCTGAGTTCTGGAAGGCTGGTGCCGGGGCATCATAGCCAAAACCGTTTGCCCCCTGGTACGAGTATCCTCCGAAAAGTGTCGAGTTGTCGTAGTAGGTCGTTTTCTGCATTTCCAAAAATCGAGTTACCGGCTACCAGGGTCCTGACGACCTTCTGGAAGAACATTGGCACTAGATGTCACGTGACGGTCTCTTTCCAATGGCCTCTTGGAAGCTGACCTGAAAGGTTATAAGAGGCACATAATAAGAGGGGCGCGAGGTAAATCCATCTTACTGCACTGAAAGACGCCATGACATGAATAGCATGCTCCCACAACGCAGCCTGCAGATGCTCTCTCTCTCTTTTTTTCTCCCCCCTCTCTCACTTTCTCTCTTGTGCACATCATAACAAACCACACATAAGGGTTAAAACTGGAGGACTACATTTCATCAAAATTGTTTCATTAAATTTTTGTTTCTATTGCATTTTATTTAAATTGCATTTTTTATTACAGATTTATCATGCTTCTGTCCCTTAAATAAATGTGTTGTGTTGTGTTGTGTTGTGTTGTGGTCGTTGTTCTTTCTGATATGCAAGTATAAATAAATAAATAAAAACTCTCCTATTATAAAAATGTTGATGTTAGAAATCACTGGCCAAGATGTTATTGATAGATAATTGCTGACACTAGAGCTCCATTCTGAGCTTCTGATATTGTGTAAAAATATTTCATATATATATTTCATTTTTGCAATTAAAACAGGACTGAATACACACGATAAAAGACAGCACAGCGTTATTAAAAAAGAAAAACACATATGGACAATACAGGCGAGCTCTGCGGACATGTGAGAGCTCTTGCTTCCGACACAAAGGCCATCTTTGGAGGGCTTTCTCCAGTTACAAACAGACGTATTTGGGCAACATTAAAACCTGACAAACCGGCATTGTGTTTCTTTAACTATGCTGCTGGCCTTTATGAACACATAAGGAAAGCTTCACCGGAAGCTTCGGTTGGTGTTATTCATGATGGTCGCTGGACCGAAATAGACAAATCCAGCCCTTTAAAAAGCTCAAGACCTCGCAGCTTGGCTCTGGGGTTGCTGAGAGGACCGGGCGAAAACGATCACTCAAACACTTACAGGCACCTGGCATTTATTCTCACTCACTCGCCTGGGTAGTAAATGTTATTAAAAAGACTAAGGGGAAGCCAGGAGATTGCGTAAGATGTTTTAGGAGGACTACTGTGGCTTTTGTTTTATCAGATACTTGCAAGTTCACTTCACAGTGGGCAATACAAGTTTTTTGTAATTATTTCGTGTCCTTCCTCCATAGCTACGAATTGTATGCCTGAGTTGGAAATTTTAAATTAATTGTGTATATCATCATAAATTATGCATTTATGTTCTAGAATGACGAGAAGACTAAATTGGTATTTTAATGCTGTGTTATATTTCGATGGATACATGCACATGCATGTCAAATGTAACGAAGGCCTGTTTTACATAAACTCTGTTTAGCGTATTGTGCTTGTTTATTAATTTATTTAATTATTTGCTTTCGTTGCGAAAATCAAATACAAAAAAAAGAAAAGAAAAGAAAAAATATTAATTTGATCAAATAAAGAATAGTACTGTATAAGTGTATATATCTAGCTAGCTAGCTATCCAATAACAATAATAATAATAATAATAGCAGTAAAGTGTTCCACAAAATAGCATATGTGGTTTTGAAATATTATTAGAATTAATCATCCTGACATTATATTGTTCTAAAGCAGTATGTGTATTTTTTTCTTTTGTTTGTTTAAATACAAAAGGAAAAGCGTTTGAAAGCTACCATAACATTTTGAACCAACATTATAAGCTTCATGGATCATAAATGCATTATTGTAGAAGCTCATCTCGTAAAGAAAAAAAAAATCCTTTGTTAACATGAACTGGAATAGTCGGTGAATTTGTCTTTCTCGAAAAGATCATTCTTTCTGATTATAAAATGTACTTTATTTCTAATCCTACAATTAAAATTCTATTATTTAGAAATAAAACTGTAAATATTGAGGAGAGGTTTGTGTTTCTGGTTGTATAAAGCGTAAATATGAGCTACAGCTTTTGGACATCGACTCAGTCTCAACACGTCACAAATGTCGGTCATTTATCTTCGAAGAGGACGGCCGGAATCCTAATCATTTACTCTAAGGAATTGTTCAGGGGAGAGGAAGGGGAGAGGAAGAGGGGGATATAAAAACAGGCATAATAGATATGAAATCATATCGCAGTTCCATTAAATGGAACACGTAATGTCTTGGCCCTCTTGTTACGGTAACACAATAACCAACTTTTCTGTAGATCCAACCCTAACACAATTACGGAGTCGAGAGCGGACGTAGTAGGAGCAGGACCAACCCAAACGTCAACAAAAACAACATAACATTGCTTGGGCGCCTCTTTGCTATTCGAAAATAAGTTACCTGATATTTATGTAAATTTCTAAAGGATGGCTTACATATAAACCCCGAAAATATAAATATTTCGATTAGAGACACCCACAGTCTTTGCATTCGAAAGAATAGGCCTTGAACGTGCAAATTCAATATCAAATGAAAACACACCTTGGTGCCAATCGAAGCATTTGCTGAAATCGTTAAAAGCATTTGAATATTTCATACCGACGTTTAACCACCGCATTTTTTTTTTTTTTGCTCGCCTAAAATCACCAACTCAGTCTTGAAAAATGAAACGCACGCTTTTCTTCCAAAGCCATATATGAAAACAAACATCCCCCAAAAATGATTTCCTTTGTTATGTAACAAAGCCAAAATTAGACTAGATAACACAATCTGGGATGCATTTATTCAGAGGTAGCGAAAGAAAGCTGCAGCTTCAATGGAAGCTTAAAGCATTGTGAACTCTTCTTGAACCGCGTTTGGAGTCATACGGTCATAAATCACTAGGACACACATACCGCCATTCACAAACTGATAGCCTATTTCAGACCAGCTTACCTTAGCCTCTGACGAGAGACGCGCGGGCAGGCATCATATTTTCCACATTCGGCCACGCTGCAATCAATAAAAAAGCCCAAAGCTCATACCAGTTTCGATATTCCAGCCAGACAGCGCGCGTCAAACGCCGGGTATCTCGAGCACGGCTGCCCCGCGCCAGAGTGCGGGCGCTGCTGGACGATTCCCCTCGGCTCGCGAAAGGGGGAGACGGTCTAGCATGAAAGATCTGAGGTATGCGAGGGGGGCTGCAAATGGACAGGCAGCACTGCTCCTGGCCGCCCTGTCGACTGGTACGCCCTGCTCGCAGATAACAATGGCCTCAGATTTCGCCTTCAATCTCCCCTCGCCTTTTCCTCACGGCGCAAAATTGAACATCATAATCCGAGGTGGGCTCCCGACTCGCCGTAACATCTCCCCGTCTCATGTCGGGGCCCGGGGTCTGCTGGTATTATTTGCTCGTCTTTGCTAGGTTATTGTATGTAGTCAACACCAGGCCTTTCCAGCTATTGGAAATAACGGAGCAGGCTGGATGTGAGAGGCGCAAGCGTTAATCCCCATCAAACAGCGTCACCAGTGAAAACTTATGCTAATTGCAGGCGCTCGGGACAAGATAAGGGTCTATAACGGAAGCTGAAGAGTTTTTTTTCCCGAGTCTCTTTCACTTGTGTGGTTTAACTATTATGCTCCAGTAACATTGTTTAATAGGCAACTATAGCACAGAGGACCCATTTCTCTCTCCCTCTCTTACTCTACCGGTGTATATATTAAATTACCAGGAAGTACGTTCTCAGCGCCGTCTTGCCTCTAGCTTGAGGCAGAAACAACATTCTATCTGTATTGTTAATATTTCATCACATCCCTGCCAACACACCCAACTAGTATAATAACTTATGCGCAAAATATAAAAACCAATGAGGTGGGGGTTTAAGAACAAGAGAACAGACAACAGGCGGATTTGAGACCTGAGGGAGGGGTGTGAAAACAAATCACCAAAAAGAGAAAAGAAAGTTTTTTTTTTTTTTTTAATATTAAGAAGCTCTGTCGAGTCCTGGTCACACAAGTTCTGCGAGTATCATGGATGGCGCGTGCACGTTAAAAAATAGACAAGAGAGTGTCTTCTGCTTTTGCTGTGGGCTACAAAAAGGACAAAAATATCAACATATCCTTTAAGGATGGAGGACAGAATGGAAAAACGCGAAAAGGAAACGAGGAAGAAAGCCGGCGCGGGAGCAAAATGGAAAAAAGAAGAAGAAGAAAAAACACCACGAAGGTGTTCAAGAGATATTGCTACTTCTCTCTCCTTAAGCCAAACACCACGTCTCCCTCTCTCTCTTACTCTCTCTCTATTTTTATTATTCAGGACACTACCCCCGTCGTTTATGGCTACGTAAGATTTATGACTTCCACCAAACACAGGCAGCAGTAAACAGGCAACTTTAAAAAGATGCATTTCTTCTAGGTGCTTGAATAGAGAGCATCACCAACGGTGTGGGAGGAAGGCACAAGGCAAAAATGTAGGTGTCTGCAACTTTTTACTAAACGGCATTGTTCCTTATTTTGCAACCTTTGCTAAAAGGATCCAATGGGGAGCCACTTAAAAGGGCACTAATTAACTAACACGTGGGCTGAGGCAACGAAATGCAGAAAACACAATTTCTACTCTTCCATTTCGCCATCTTTCAGCTGTGATATAAACATTAACAAACTGTTATTTTCAGACAGTGGGTCGAATTTTACAGTTCGGATTATGGCATGCTGGTTTTCATGGACTGGGAATCATATTGGTAATTTTCAAAAAGGACAGCATATTGAGCTGCGCGCTGATGGATGTTACATTTATCCTTCTTTTCCAATGGAATAGCAAAAAAAAAAAAAAAAAAAAAAAGACAACCGCAGCCTCAGTGCATTATTTCCATGGATGTACATCTCGAGAAACCACAAACAAAACTACACTTCCGGACATTCTCCTTCACGCGGATCCCTTGATACTCCTTTTTGAAATTAAAATGAATGCGTTCGATTAAAAGGATTTTAAGTATAATGTATGGCTGTGTTGAAACAGGACATTAAAGTATTAAAATTGTATAGAATATACAAGATTACGTTTTCTACGCAGCTGTATGGAGTATTTTAGTTTGTGCTAGGTCATTTATACATTTCCACAAAATTCTATTTTTTTAAGAACAGTGATGAAAAGGAAAAAAAAAGTTTTCGCGTTTTGCATTGTCAATTACAATTAGTACTGCATGGACAATTTAAAGAGGAAATCGCGTTACGTCAATACTACATTGGTCTTAAAAATGGCATTAATGGATGTTATTTATTTATTTTATTTTATTTTTTTCAGATTTTTGTGCCCCTGAAATTAATATATGGCAAACAACAAAACAGCAAATAGGTCCAGTAGCCTTTTGGCAAAACAATTAATGAGCTGCTGTTAATGTTGTTGTTTGGATGTTTATTTACATGGCAAAAACATGTTGTGAATGTTATTCCAGCGTGGGACTTACAGTGAGTTGCGAGTCACCGTTTGCTTAGCAATTATTTAAGGTGTCAAACGATTTTTTCAAAGACTGCAAATAAATGTTACGCATGAGCAACCCCAAAAATGAAAAAAAGTACGTAATCACCATCCAAATCACTATACTGCTATATCACTGCAATGCAGATTTCATAGACTGTGTCAGTTAAGCATGAACTGTTTTTTTTTCTTTCTTTATGGCAACATTCTTTGTATACATTTCAAAAACAATGTGGATGCAGCACACACGAGATGCGCATCTATAAATATAGCATATAGCATGGGGCCTGTACATTTTTTTTTTTTAATGAAATTTTGTTCCCCCAGTATGCAAAGGTATAATTGCCATCAAAATTGGGATCATTATATGCAATCAAACATGCATTTGTATGGTACTGCATTACATGCTATTGCAGCTAAAATTCTGATGTTGCATTGTATGAAAATGTCTTTGAAATTAAAACATTTTAATAAAGCATGCGAATTTTCAAATTTGTTTCATTATTTGAATCAGTAAAAATATAAATTCAGATTTCATAATAATACCAATGTTTAAAAAAATCGAAATTGGAAAAAAGAAAATAGTCTCTTCCCCAAACACATAACCAAAGGGTATAAATCACTGTCAAACGCAAAAAAAAAAAAAAAAAAAAGATTGAATCACTTACCGAGATATTGTCCTTTATCACTTCTAGATTTTATGCAAGGATACAACTTCTTGATAACGAGAAGGAACTGTAAGTAGAGGAACAGAAAAAGGGAGAGATGCAATCAAAACGGGGTCGCCAAAAATCCAATAGAGAACATCAGACCTCATGTAGAGAAATTGACCTCAAAGACAATTTGATGGTTGGCCACTGTTGACCGACATGTTAACCTTAAATTATGTTCGGGAATACAGAGAGAAATTCGAGGCCAACGAAAATATTTATGCTGTATCCCAAAGTCCCTTACTTCTATTGATTTTCAACATGTATTGAATTAAGTATGATATTTCTAATCATTTAAAACAGAACCTTTGGCCTTCCTAACGGATTTACTGACAGCAGGAAGGGTAATTTGAAAATCCAAACCATGCATGCGCTCTTATTCAAACACTGAAAATATACAGATGAATAAAGGAATAAACACATGATACTTAAAATCTGTACTTAAATCGCATTTCTCGTCAGCGTTTAACAGCATAACAAGCTCTCCTGGCCTTGTGAAAAAGAATGGCCTACTTTTCTGTCCTGCAATATTTAACAATTTATAGTGACATAACATCCCCAGACAACTAAAAAACAGATAAACAGATAATGACATAATAATAATAATAATAATATTATTATTATTATTATTATTATTATAACCTAACGATAGCCTAATAATAGCAATAGTAGTTATAATAATAATCATAATAAAGTATCATTAAACGTTTAAAATACAATCATCATATAAATCATACAAATTACGAAACAGGTTGAAAATGATTAAATATAACATGCAACAACGTTCGGCGACCATTGAGAAAATCATGAAGTGCGAGCCCCACCATTCTGGTATAAAATCCGCCCATAAACTTGATAAACACAGTCCTTAATCCAAACGGGTGCCCTGGAGGACCGAAAATGGATATATACAGTAGGCGATGGCCTGAACAGAAATGGAATGAAATGGCCTTGCTGGTCTGCATAGCAGCGCTTATTAAAAGTGGAATAAAAACGTTGGACGGTTTCGTTCGCCGGCTCGTGACAGCTACCCCAAACACATAAATCAAAACGAGGATTCCCCCGACCTCCCCGACTCTGCGGCCTACAGCGCTATAAAGTTATTTATTGCATCCCCGCACTTACGCACGCCGTTGGCTCGATTCCATTCCCAGCACCCGGGCCCGTTTCTACCGCTGTCCGGGTATTTTTGGGTCGATTCGTCCCCGGTAACACGCCAGCGACCCGCAGCCTTGCTGGACTAACCTAAAGTTACCTATAAAGTGAAGGGTGCTCGTGCCCCAGCAAGCAGGAACGCTGCTGCTCTCAGAACAAAGGGAGGAGGCAGCTCCCAGCCAGAAGAGCTGATGAGCCAATTTTTAGTGAGGAAAATGGAAGCGAAAGCAGCCAGAGAGCAACGGCTTAGCCGAACCAGAACCAGCTTATCCTCTATTACACGGAAAGCGTTCCAGTTGTGTATAATTATTGTTCAGGCCATCGAAGGGTCGGAAGGAAACAACAACCGGATTCACGTGCGCTCATTACTGCGGGCTTTGCAACAAAGGGCTCCTGCATCATTTATATAAATGCATATTAAGTGGATGCACGGGCAGTGGGAGATTGTGTTCGTTTTGTCAGACCGTTTAAATATAGTAAAGCTACTTTTGCAATGCATAGTTCACACTGTGAACTCATTTGCACTCTTGTCTACTCACTTACAAACCAGTTACATTTTCAACTTTATTATCCCTCTCACCCGCGGATATTGCATCACCTCTCTGCATGGTCGTAGCCATCTGTAATATAGTTCTTCGTTTCAAAAATATGCATGCAACACATAAGTACGAACATGGGAGAGAGAGAAAACACGCGAAACTAAAAGAGGCGCGCGGCTTGGCTTTGACAGATTGGCACTGGGTTTGCAGCTTGACCTTTCCGCGGAGGTGCGATAACTCACCAGATTAATGATCAATCAGAGGTACTGAGGAATCCCCTTGTAATGTCTTATATTTATGCATTAATCTCCCGTCCTGTACGTCCACAGGCTCTTGAGAAGCACGTAAGGCACCTTCTGGAAGTCAGCGCAAAGCCGACCTCATCCCATTTGTTGTGTAATTTACCAGGCGGTTGTGAACTAGCGAGTTAGTAGTGACTGGGCGATACCTCAAGGGCCCTCTTTCCAAATCCAAAATAATGCCCTGAATCCTTCGTTCACGTGACACGCATGCGTCAGAACGTCTTTTGAAAGTCTCTAGTCTAATAAATCCAAAAAAAAGAAAACATGCATTTTCATTTAGAATCCGCAATTAGTGACTTCTGCCTCGTTTTTCTTGAGTGCCACCCAGCAAAAAACACTGACATCGCCTCCCCATCACAGAAATAGTGAGCTTTCATCAAGTCCGTTCGTTGGATTCCAGCGCTTTGAAAAGTAATGAGCTCGAACGCTTAGCATACCCAAATGCCGAGAGAGGAGGCTGTTTTAAGCTGGGAGCGGCTAGCTATGTCTTCTTTTCTCTTGCAGTCTGGCGGATGACATCCAACTTTCAACACCACAAACTTCAGTGTGAGGCCGCTGGATACGTTAGGCCTTCTGTGGCCAATCTTTGAACGATTAAAGGCGTTTCTGCTCTCTCAGGCTGTGTGAATGGGCAGGGGGCTTGGTTTCTGACACCCACGCATATAGCATCAACTTAAGATTTCTGGTTCGCCTTTCTGACCTATGCGCAATGGTCACAACAAAGACGCGCACCGGGAAGAACTTTTTCTCATATGCGAATTAATCTGTATTCATTGTTTAGGAGTGGGGTCAGGTGGTTTTCTTTGTGTAAATGTTATGTTTGTAATACTTAATGATATATTGTGTAATTGACCGGGTCTAAAGCTTAAACTTGATTAAGAATATCGTCCAAGTGGATTTACTGGTAAGGCTAACTAAACGAAACAAAAAACCCGAAGATTATGTATTACTGCGAAACGCCCTGTAACCCTCCTTGCTCTAATAGTACTCATTCAGATGGTCTTATATCAAAAGTGAAACTTTCAGCTTTTTGACCACAAAGTTAATTTTTAAGGACCATCTGTGCATAGGGTGGATAATGTTTAACTTTTTTTGAATGAAAACACTGACTGAGGAAGAGACAGGGTCTTTGGGTCAACCAAGGCCCATGCCCCCAGGGTCCCCAAAACTGCCAACTTCACAAATCTGACAAATGAGCAGAGAAAATAAAATTACACCCTGTTAGAAGAGAAACTGTTGCAGTTGGATATGATTTTAACTTTAAGAGTAAAAGATAAGTAAAATCAGTCGATCTTTTTGTGGTCTCGCCGTTTAAATACGCGCTTAAGTAAAGCTACATAACTCCACACACCATTGCAGCATTGGTGAAATCACAGACTGTTATAATTATGACAGCAATAAACTATTCAGACTGTAGAAAAAATATATATATATATATATATATATATATATAAATAAAAGCTTTATGACCTAGTTGACAGTTGCACTGTACTTTAAATTGCTCTCTCTAACTGGTCCTCTCTCTGTACTGTCAGTGATTTATGATAAAATCAATTAAATTATATCCACTTAGACTTTTGTGGTTTTATTCAGACCTGTACGCTAGTTCACGGAAACCGCTGGTCACAATTCCTGTTTTGGGCAAACGACCACCACCAAGACAACAAAACCAAAAGTACTACTTAGAGAAGAGATTTTTCAAAATGTGTCAAAGCGCGCAGATTGACTCAGAGGGCTGTTTTCTGAGCTTGTAGTACCTTTTGGCGCATATGTCTGCAAGTGACAATGTAGTTTTTACTTGTTTGATGTCAAACATTTGTGTCAGAACCTTTAAGTGATTTATAGTTTTGTGATTTATAGTTAGGTTTGTTGACATTTAATTATATTATTTCTTTGTCCCTATAATATAATAGCCATTTTCCCCGTCTTCTTTCATAAAAAGAACAAATAATATAATATATAATAGACGAAAGAGTTACATTTTACGCGAGATATTTTTTTAAATGGTACATTTTTGTAGTCTCCTAAATCAATTAATTATAATCACATTAATATATATATATATATATATATATTACTTGTATTAAAATTTATGAAAGTCACTACATGGTTTGGCGATGGTAAATTGTGCACAAGTTATTCGAGCTAAGCTATTTTATTTGCTTATATATTTATTTATTTATTTATTTACTAATTTTCTTTACTTAAAAAGTCCACATTTAAACGACCAAGGAGCTGGGAACACAGAGGAGACATTATGTTTCAATATAGCCGTCTACCTTGAGGCCACATTTGAATTATTAGCCGCTCCTCTATTACCTTTGACAGCTTGCGCCTACTGTAGGTTTTAGGGACACCAGTCGTTTTACAAGCAGTAAAATTGAAAAATAATAACAAGATAAAATGGCCATAAGGCCATTTTGGGATACCTGTGGCGCGTTCAGTGGAGAGCAAAGCAAAGGTCGAAATTAGAAGCTGTTAGTAGAATAAGCAGTCCTCTGTTTAGGTCATAAATCTGTCGTCTTTTTACACTTTCAGGCCTCTGCGCGAATCTCCACACTTTCCCAATCAGTGAGCATTTGAGAAATTAGGCTAACTGGCGAGGAAACTTATGAGGTATAACGTCGATTTTTAAAAAAAAAAAATGTTTTAAAAAATACAGAACTACAGGCTAATAAAAGAAAAGCAGTGAGGTATGTGGGGAATGAGCCAACTTGTAGCCCTCATCGGTTACCAATTTGAAGGCAAGTGTCTCCGGTTGTTTGAAAACAAAGAAAAAAGTTTTCGAAGTCGGGCACACCCAGGGATGACTCTAGGTCACACAACGGATAATTAATGACTTGTCGGCAGAAGAGCTCGGGACACAAGGAAGAGTCCAGGCATGCGGCATCATTCGAAGCTTGCAAATCTTACCTGACATCCAGCATTCCTCCCGATCTCTCCGCCGAAGATGGGTCTTTGATTTTGGAATATTTACGCAAAACGACGGAACCGATTGACTGCCATGCACGGATTGTTTTATAGGTCTATATTGCTCGAGGTAACGTTTTATAGATTCCTTATCGATTTAAACGTTTGCATAAAACAAAATGAGGCTACTTTGTGGTTCAAAGCGTTCACAGGCGCGCTGGCAACTGCTAATGCGCGCGCACTCCACTTAGGCGTCCACAACCCCAATACTCCGGGAGCTCGTTTTTCCTTCAGCCGAACCCCAGGCTCTGAGTCTTGGCGTGTGACTGCTCTGGAGCACCACTCACCAGCAGGCGAAAGATTCCACCTCTAGCCTCAAGCTGTCTGCTCGCCTCTCGCTGCTTGCGCGGAGCAGGGTGGATTGACACGGTGAACTAGTGAACCAGTGGACTGACAGGACACACAGGGTGGAGAAGCCAACGGGGTTCGTTTGTCCAATAGGGGACTGCACGGCTACGGGGCCAACACATGGGCCATATGGTTACTGCAACCTGCAGGCTTCGGCAAGGGCGAACACGGTCAACCTCATTCCGATAATTGTTCCCTTCCCTGTCGACATCCAACACGTTTCTTGTCTCCTTTTTCATTTTAAGGGAATGATGCCAAATTCCAATAAATAGCAAAAGCGCGATGCTTGCGCTTTCTCTTGAGTTTACAAAAATAAACTCGCGCAGTCTTCAGTCGGTTTTGTATTGCTAGCTTTGCCCTAATGCATGTTGCCTGCATTCACTAGCCTTACACTGCAAACCTCCAAGTCACTGCACTTGGCGTTCGTTCTTCGAGGCTTTTGTGTGCTAGGTTGTACACTACCCACGCAGAGATAGCAGAAAACAACAGGCGCGTGCGCTCACACACACCAAGCAGACATAGACGGAAGTTCAATTATAACTCTTTAAAAGTGTGATGATAGTATCCATGCTATTCTTAGCCTCTGCATAAAAAGGCAGACGCTGGCTCGAACATTTCCGGCTGAATTCTCTTATCGCGCTCCCCCATGCTCCTCAAATGGATGAAAATCCAGCATGTAGCCTCTGGATAGCGTTTCTCTGCTCATTTTTCATGTGCTTTCAATCGTTGCTCTGTGCAGACCGTTATGAATTAGAGAGAGGTTTGATATTGATTTATTTCCAAATGGGTAATTATTCGTGCATTAGGAGACAGGGGAAACACCTGGAAAACTCACCTAAGCTAACATAAAATAAATTGTAGCTACATACAACTGCTACTGCTGGCCTAATAAAATGACGAATCCAATGAGAGACAAAGGGGCTACAAGATTCCGTATGGGACCTAAAATATGATTGCATTAAGCCACCATGCTTAGTGATAGATGTTTTGCTATGATTGTTTAGTGATAGAGAAAACAAAATCGTTGAACATCCAACTATGATCGTTTAGTGGTACAAATAGACGACATTTATTTGATGTATGTTTATTTACTGCATATATCTAACATTCCACAGAAAACGGTGTGCATTATCTAAGTTAGCCATTCCGAAATCTATTGATTATTATTATTATTATTATTATTATTTTGAGTTGTCTTGCGTTTGCGTTTATGTCCGTTCTGTCAAGTGTGGGAATGTTTGCTTTAAATTAGTCAAAATGATAGAAGGTTTGAAGATTAAATTGCCAAACGGCAGCTTAGTTTATACATCGCTCCATCTTGTTAGTGTACATTTGGATGCAATAAGAGGACAATATGGCCGACATCCAATCCAAAGCCTAAGGAGACTTGCTAGTGATGAACTCGGAATACTGTCTGATAAAAAAAAAAAAAAAAAAGGCCAACAAGTCATATATACAGGCCTATCCATTACATAGAATTATCTAAACGCAAAATGAATTGATGTACAATTATCTGAGTTTGCTTTCTTTATGGGCATTTAAATAGTTTTACTCCACGATTTTAATGCTGATACTTACATTACTCGTAAGACTGGCATACTAAGATTTAAAAAGTAACAATTATAAATGTAATATTTTAATTTTTTAATGAATATAAGGTTTATATTAACTTTTGTGATAAACCTAATTGTATAACTACACATTAACAACTTTTTTTATTTTTCTGCATAGATATAGGGACTCTTAATGTCTATCCAAACTGACTGGCATTTTGAATCATTTATTCAACCTCGGCTGTCACTAAACACGTGAAATCAGATATGAGATCCGCCTGGCGAGTCCCTGCACGAAAAAATGTCCCATCTTTTCGCCCCCTGCGCATCCTCCAAAATGAGCTCGGATATTGTTTTTGACACAGCGCCCGGCAACAAGGAGCGCTGCTGGAATTATACATTTTGAACGTGCTCGCCATGCCGGTGTGCCCATTAATATTTGATAGGAGCCAAGAAGTTATTCTAATTTTGCTACACAAAGGTTTGTATTACCCAGGTGGAGAGGAGGTGAATAAAACAATGGCAATGCTATAAAGCAAAAGGTTGTTGTTGTTGTTGTTTCTATTATTATTACTATTATTATTATTATGATGATGATTATTATTATTATTAATATTCCTGCTGCTCATTTATTGCTGTTAACAGTAAGAATAACAGTTCTAGTTGTATTTTGACCTTAAACCCATAGATTACAATAAATGCATGTCTTTATGTTTGTGTGAATAAAATAATAAAGATCGATTAACCTCTTTGTTTGTGGTCGTCGTCTTCAGCGGCGCATGTGCATTGCACAATTATTGCCATCTCTACGAAATAACATTAACACGTCATAAACAAGATTTACTACAGGTAAAGCCGCTCACTTGACAAGCCTCCTCCTCGTTCAAGATAAGGGGGGGAATCCAGTTCAAATAGCGTGCCAGCCAATGAGGCACATTTCTGTGCTATTCTTTCAGTTTTCACAGTATTGAAAACACTTGTAAGAAAAAAAAGGGTTGTAACAACGAAAAGGCTATCAAAGCCTTCTGTACTCAGGCAAATCAGAAAAGCCTACTCTTAAATCAGGCAATATTAAGTCTGTCCCACAAAAAAAAAAAAAAAAAAAAGGAATTTCAGGGGGGGAAAAAAAGATCTTCTTTGTGTCTGAAAGGCTAGTCCGTGACCCTCTTTTAGCTTAAAGGCAATTCAAGCTCTGTCAGTGTTCTAGTTAAGAATAAACTAAAGCAGTAGCTACCCCTTTCTGCTCAGTAAGTGCTCCAATTAGGTTTTTACACCATGAAGAAAAACAGCTGCAGTCCAGGTATGAGACCCCTGGCTATGAGTTTCCTGGCGGGCGCGGACACTTTTATGAGATTTACAAGGCGACGAGGCGTTCCCGTTTTGCCAAATTTAAACAAATCTTCCCTTAATTGGTAATTGCATATTCAGTAACTCAAGACCTGCAGCTACTTAGCCTTCATATTAGTCGCTGATCCATTGTCGTAAATTGTTCGCGATAATCAACTTGGGGGGTTTAAAGATGAAGGGAGAGGGCAAAAGCGAAGGGTTCGCGGGCCGTTTTCGAAACAGAAAGTCGGCGAGCCTAAACGGTAATCCGGGGAATCTCTTCCTCGTTCCCGCATATCGTCGCTCGCCCATCATTTTCAAAGAGAAATGATTTATCGCGCAGACGGCCATAAACAACACAACTCCCTCACAAATACACAATGGCAGCCCCGCTGCCGCTGACACACATATCACTATAAATCAAGCGAAGTAGCTGGCTGAAAAGACGGTACAGAGTGAGAGAGAGAGAGGCACATGCAAAGGAAGGGAGAAAGATGGTTTATATGGGACGGTGAAGAAAAGAAGAGTAACACGCTGCTTTTCAAAATATATATATAGGCTGTATGATATGAATGGAGCACGGTGTAATGCTATGACATGTCGCATCACTCCTGTTGGCAGCTGAATTCAAACGATGGAATGGGTTTGTGAGACATACATGCATGATGACAAGGGATGGCGAGGATGAGTATTTCTGGACGATATTTACCACAACACCACAAAACAGCAAATAAATGCAAGGAGTCGGGTAAGCCTGGAACGGTGGCGGCGGTCGAAGTGGCGTTCCCCGTTTCCTCGTATACTCACAAGCTTCACACGGTGAGACGCTCCCCCGTCCAAATTTGTTTTATTGCAGCCTCTGTGAGGGTCTCTGCCTGTGCTTTTTTTCGCTCCGCTATAGGGCTTGTTTTTAAAAGGACAGTTGAATTTCACGTCAGACACTAGGAGACCATGTCTGCGATATTCCTGACGAATACATATCTATTCTGCAACCACTGCATTAATTATTTAATGAATCACGTGACCAGGAGGGGGATGGGGGCACCACGGCTTGCACGCTCTCGGGATTACTATGACCCAACACTCCACAGCTACACTACATGCTGTTCTGTCCTTTTTATTCGTAAAATGAAATTCTTCATACTATTCAGGACAAAGGTAAAGAAAAAAGTTTGTTACGGCACGAGCGTAGGCTATATGTGGTAAATGGTAACCTATATGGTATGCATAGATAATTATGGGTTCATTTGCGTGCAAGTTTTCTGTCTTTTATACGCCTAAGTATTTTTATTACAGACACTTTTTTATTAAAATGTTTTTTTAACTTACATTAGTTGCGTATTTAGTCATGTTCCTATGAAATAGCCAACAGTTGTAATCAGCGTTTCATATTTCATTTAGTTTTTTTGTACTTTGCGATCATTTCAAGCCAAAATATTGTCCTTAATGTTGTATTGATGTCTTGTTTGATTTCTTTGTGACACTACTTTGAATATACATTAAATAATGATAAATAAAAAAGAGACTCTCTCTCTCTGTGTGAAGAAATTCTTACGATAACAAGCACTCTGATGAATGGCTGTTGGCATTACAACTGATATCACATACCCAATTTTCATCACTGATTCTTTGCCAGCTTATTTAACACTACAACCACGCGTTTATGACATTTTATCGAAATTAAGTCAGTTTAACGGTTTGAACATTTCCAATGCAGAGAGCACCTTTGTAACAAGTTGGTAGATTTGTAGATGTTTGATTTAGCCCAGATTTATCCACATTTGAGTTATCAAGCTGTTTTTTTAATTATTATTTTTAAATTATTATTATTATTATTATTAATATTTTCTGGAGTTGTGGAGGCTGTGCAAAGACAGGTAACATGCGACATATAAAGGGGAGAAAATCTCTTTTGGAGACCCTGCCGCGAGCCCTAAGCAACAATGGTAGGATGCCCTTCTGCGCAGCACTGAGGAAAAACGGAAACAATAGACCTGGGGCTGAGTCAAAAGAAACGGAGCAGTACAGAGACTTTGAAGGTCAAACAATAGGCTGACTTGCTGTTGTGCTTCGAAGAAGTCTAGCAAAGAATCTGCACCGTCTTTTCTATAGCTAATTTCAGTCAAAACAGCTCGAAGGAAGGAATAAGACGCGCGATTAAAGTGTAACCAGCTTCGCAGCAGTTTTTATCAAATGCAATTAGACTATTTGCAAAAGAATGTAAATGCAATAAAGATAAGCTTTATGTGCAATTGAACCTCTGCAATTTTCTTCGCAATAGTGCAATTCAGTCCATGCATTTTCTCATTTGCAAGATAGCTGTAGCGGTGTAAATACATATGATGTATTTGTATTTGAACTATATGTGAATTATATCAATGTTAACATTAGGCAACACAGTCTCTCAAGATTAAAGCGTGTATGTATGTGACTCTCCGTTGACTGCTTTGTAAGAATAAAATGTAATTGTGTGATTCCCAAATGGATAACGATTTCACATGTGCTTTTAAAATATGTGACTTTAAGAATTAATCACGATGTATTTTTCAGGTTTATTAAAAATGTTATTATAAGGTCTGTATTTCGGTTTTTGTAATAATTAAAAAATGAAAAACTGGAAATGCATGCAGGCTAGTAATGCTCAGAACAGAAATAAAAAGTACCCAATAATAAAATCAAAATACAATGCGATTGTTTTGTTCATGCATGTCTTTAAATTATTTTAGGACAATGGGAATAGAGTTAAAATCCGTATTTCAAATAGTGACCAAATCACCTGCAAAGTTAAAACGAAATAACAAACATCTAGAAACTGAATCTTTAAAATAAACGTCATATAAAAATGGGATAGGAATTATATTAAAATTCGAGACCTGTCTATTAATTCTGTATCGCCAGCTTTTTACAATGCAAGTAATAAATTAATTTGATATTTTTTTAATATCTGTAATTTACTAAACGTGCATCAGCAAGATCAACAGTACTGATAATAAAACAACATTATTGTTATTATTATTATTATTATTATTAGAAAAGAGAGAGCTCAGATTATAAAGAAAAAATCAGTCAGATTTTACAGGCGCTTAAGTAAACAGAACGTTTGGCTAAAGGCTAGGTTTATACAGAGCGGCGGAGATTGATTTACGGCACTGAGCATACCCTCTTTTATTGGGGACTGTAAATCTGTCAAAAGCGGCAGAACGCGTAGTGCCTTTAAAAAATATATATATTCTTTGATAGGGAGACTCGCAGGACAGCTGCTTGTTGAGGTATACCTCCGTTTTCCATGTGTCAGGTTCGTTTGTTATAAAACTGCAATCAGAGAAAGGACTTAGATTAACCCAAATATTGTTTCAAATGTAGCGTCTTAAATTATTATTATTATTATTATTATTAGCAATAACAATTATTTTAATTCAAAATAATGTATTAGAAATTTTCAAGAGCTATCAGCGAACCTAATCATTGTGAATATAATATGCAGTAGGAATAACTGCAGCCTGCGCGAACTGTTAGTTGCACATTAAATGAGAAGTCACGTTTTCAGAAGCCAAGAGTAACAAATAAAGCACCTGAATATTCCTCTTTAGTGAGCTCACTCATTACTCTTCGCTATCTCAGGAAATAATGGAATCTGTATCGCAGCAACCATTCAGTTAGTTAAATATTAATATCGAATGAAGAGGAGCCCGGTTGGAGAGATACGGAGCGTTAAAGAAATAAATGCACGCCTAATCTGCTTTTTTTTTTTTTTTCTTTTTTTTAAAACAAGAGATTAAACATATTTACTAAATAGTTGTAGTAGACCATGTGTAGATGGAGATCGCGGTAATAGTACAGTAATATTGATGAAATAGTAAATTAGTTATGCAGCAGAAAGGGAGGGGTTGCGTTTTGCTGGCAATGTTAACAATGGTGATTTGCCTTACTTAATATGTGTCTCTTTAAAACACACACACACAAACACACACACACACACACACGCACGCACACACACACAGGCTCTCAGCCCAGCCCCACAATGCTGGCGTGCGCGGGCCATATATCTCTGTGACTATGCGGTGCTGACCTCCGCTCCGTGGCTTTTCACAATAATAATTCAGCAATGCGCGAGGGCTATTTGTTTCGCAATTAGCGGCGTGAGCTAAAACAGGCACCACACCATCACATCAGCGTTACAAGGCCAAGCGGCGAGCTTTCCAACAAACCTTGAAGGAGGGAGTGGAGACCAGAACAAGGAGAGCAAGAAGGAGGGGGCTTACATGATACAATGCGAGGCGTTGTCACACAAAATAGCCGTCATATTTCTGAAGCGGAAGGCCCTCTTGGCCTCCCTCACAGTGTTAGAGCTACTGAAATACATAGAAAGGAAATCGTAAAGTAATCTCGCGGTGTGCATTCTGCAGGTCTTGACACGCATGATGACTATTCGGGCCTTTCACAAGCTGCTCAAACCAAAAGACGGGAGAGATGTTTAAGGATGGGTCTTTGCAAGGCCACGGCTGCTGTTGTTTTAAGGGCCCCGATAGTTTACTAGACTGTCTGAGAGAAGAGATAGCACGGTGCCCTCGGGTTACAGTGCCCCGGCCGCGCTGTTATGACAAACTCGCCCTAGGGCTTTGTTGACCATGTAACACGTTGCGCTGTCCTGTCCGCGTCGGGTCAAGGGTTTCAGAAGGGTCAGTCTGAGCCTTCGCAACAGACCTAATCGGTCAGAAAAACGTGTCCTCCAGTTGAACCCATTGCTGCCATTCTGCCTGCCTGCTGCAAGAATCGATTTTTTTCTGTCATCCCTCAACTTCCCTCAATAGCAGTTTCTATATTTTTGTCTTTTTTGCCACGCTTCATGCTACACAGGTCCGCAGAGGGAGACGAAAGCCGTAAACCAGAACCACTGGCCTTTTCTCCAATACGCACAAAAGATTGATTTGCAGGGGTTAAATGGCGGTGAGCCCGTTTCAGAGCACTGGTGCTCATCTAAGCACACAACATGCAATTGAAGCAATTTGCTACAAGTCGTTTGTTTTAGGCAAATAGTTGCTCTCGAGACATTCTCTTCGGTGCTTTTCATTCCGGTCTGACCAACAGAGCATCGAATAATTTATTCTCGAAACCGGCCACTTTGCACCTGTGTGCCACCCAAGCTCTCTGATGGAATAAAAAGGCGTTTTAGGGTGGGGAAAGACATACACACGCGCACACCAACAACGTGATATGCAAAAGAAATAAAGTGTCATTAACAACAGTCATCAGGGCAGCATGTCATCGCAGCTAAGAGACTTGGGTGTCTTACATATTGCATGTGCATGTGGCACATTGCAACTCATGCATATTCACAGTGTTGATATAAGACACACATGCGCGTTCACGCGCACACGAAGGGACAAACAGACGCTCGCGTGCTCGTTTTTTTTTTTTTTGCACTCCATACTACTTCAGCACCAACACCCACAAATATACCATGTAACAGTGCTACAGATGCGATACTCCAAGACGAAAATGAAAACATGCTACCACTTTAGTTGTGATGGCACACACCTAGAAGTTATCACAAACACACGACAACCGGTTCCCAAAAGCTACCCTTACTGTCAAAGCAGCCATAAAAGCCATCCGTGGCGCAACACGACAAATGTGTCTCTGCTACCCAACTGCGAGAAGGCCATAAAGCAATAAAACTCAAAACACTAAAAGTGCTGCAAATAAAACAAAAGTACTGTACCTTGAACGCTGCCATCTCTCGTCCTGCGAAGATTCTCACTCGCGCTAACATTTTCAAGAGATTCTTCATGGGACATCCCTCGCCAAAAAAGTTTTCTTGTGGCATGACTTGGTGAATAGAAGATGGTAGAGAAGGGAGGGGGGATGTCTTCAAGTGCCCTTCAAGATTTCACTCCCCTCCTAGCAGAAGGTCCGAGCAGTTGTGCTGCCGAATGACAATAGGAGAGAAGACTTGTTTAAAGAGAAGCGGTGATTAATGATTTTTCTGTATAATTCTCACATTTTTCTTTAGGGTTCTGTCTGCACATAATGGTGGTGAACTTTTGAGGCCCTCAAAAGAAATCTGTTCACTCCTATTCAAATCAGTGTGGCTTTTTCTTTCTTTTTTTTTTTTTTTTAAGAAAATAAAATATGTGTGACAACAATAGGATTCCAAGGTCTATACAGATGCCACACGCAAATGCATCTATTTAAGTTCTCGAGGAGCCTACCTTTTGAGAGACATGTTAAAAATGCATTTAAGTTGGATGTAAGATTTGGATCTGTTTGGGTCTCAACCACAAAATTTGTGTATGTAGAGGTACTGAATATATATAAGTATATATAATCCTGTATGTATATATATATATATATATATATATATATATATATATATAGTATTATTAGTATTATTAATCTGTTAAAAACTCTTCAATATTTATGTCACTGCAATCAGTATTAGCCTAGATAATAAAAACTAAATATTATCAACTATATTATCAAAAAATAAATATGTTCACAACTGTGTAGATTTAACTATTTCAACTTTCAACTATGGTGCTCATGTGATTTTACTGCCTCACATTTTTTGCTTTTTAAAGTGTTTGACGTTATGTCCAGACAGCATTTCATAAATAAAAGGGAGAAAACAGACAAATGGCTTTAGCGGGCTGTGTGGCGAAAAGGCCTCTCTGATATCAACAAGCAAGTAATAGAAAATCTTCTTGGTGCCACGGAATGCTAGAAGACCAATTTAAGGCCATACTTTTGTGTAAAGTTCAACGCCAGCAAACGGAATGTTATTTTCTCCGGCTCTATATTTTCAATACCTGCTCTGAGAAAAGAAAATGAAAATTAATACAAGGGCTGCGCCTTCCAAAAGAAGCCATTTGTCTTCTTGATTATCTATTTGGTTGTCAGGGTTTGAGCTATGGCACCGACCCGCTCCTTTGTAATATAAAAAACACACAGCTTGCGCTGGCAAACAGTCGCGAAACTGTTGTGCAAGAATTACACTCATTAAAGCATTAAAAGCCCACGAGCCGAGAAACTATTTAACTTCTGCTTTTTTTCTAACATGGATCCATATTTTTAGGCGCATTCACGGCATCGTTGAGCAGAGGGTTTGTGCACCGTTAAATTAAGGAGAGACGAGACAGAAAGGAAGGGTTTTGTGATTTAGAATAAGATTACAAGGCGTAATGTACCAGGATTACTCGCAATGCAGCGATATAAATCACTAGAGAGATATGCAGTGATCTTCAAGACAGGCGAGTGCTACAAGACTAACGAAAATGCGCAGTGGCAAGCCAAATTCAATTAAATTGTGTTTTTAGCAAAACAGAGGACGATGGTATCCACCTATACAAGAAATATGTATTTAAAATAAGCATATCTAGCTTTAAAATCCACAAGAAGACATGACACATGAAGAAAGAATATACTTTTCCGCCATTTATTAAATTTCTAGAGCTATTTACATGTAACAAAGGTAAACAGTGAAAGGTACAAGCAGAAAGAAGACAAAATACAAACATGTAAGAGGAGAAATTTACAATTCATCAGCGAGAAAACTGATCTTTGGAATGTAAAAATAATAATAATAATAATAATATAATAATAATAAAATAAAATGAAAAAAAATTGAGAAAGAAAGAAAGATAGAAAGAAAGAAAGAAATGTGGTATGTGCACATGTCTATGTACCATAAAACAAAACGAGGGTGGTAGTGACATAATAAAGAATAAACGAAAATATAGTGTATTTACTCATGCAATATACGCACCTTTCTCTATACACCCTGGCCACATTTAACTTAAATTTCATTTCAACTTACAAATGCTGAGATTAGCTATTGCAGATATTTGCCATTAAGTCCAAAGAACTTAAACTTATCACTTCATAAAACTAAAAAGAAAAAAAAAAATGAAAAAAAATGAAAATACAATTGAGGTAATTCAAATAGTACTTAGCAGTGCTCTCATTAAAATGCTTTGCGTTGTACCGGTTTTGGTTATGCATATCTAGCCGTCCAGCTTCATTGAACTTTTATATTATATTTAATATGAATAACAACTAATTAGTAATTTGCTGTTCTTAAACTGAAATGCGCTAAACAGGCGAGTGAAACAAGTCCCTGTATTTTTAATGAGCGACAAATGGACCACACGCACAATAAACCCTCAGTCCCATTGGCGTTACATTCGAAATGCAAATAGCAAATGCAAAATAACCTAATTGCTACAAAATACAAAACTTCATATCAGTTGAAAAACACTCGGCTAGGTATTTTTAAGCCAGGGGAATAAAGGGAGTTAGAAAAGGCTTCTTGACAAAACAGAGCGACTCATTTATTAAGCACAACGCTAGACGTCGAGGTAATGGGCAGGCCTACGGTTCATCCTTTGTACCACAGAGTAAACATGACAAATGGGGCCGAGTTTGGCGTGATTAAAGATGAAACACGGATCCATCTTCACCAAATCTGAAAACTATCTGCCGCCTTCTGTGCTTATGGAAGGGGCGAGTGAGCAGGAGAGGCGTGCGGGATAAAAATGGGAACCAGACTGGGAAGGCAACCCATCTATAGTAGCATTTGAGTTCGAGTCTTCACCCATTTTTAGTGTTAAAAAGATGAACATTTTCTTTGCTCCTTTCCCCCACATCTTCCTCGTATTTTATCCCTGTAATTAGAGTGCAGGGGAGAGCTGGGAGACACAACGCGGGTAAAATCCACGTTCTACACTCCAGAAAATTAGATTTTATAATTGTACGTGTTTTGGGCAACAGTGGAGGGCTATAGACTTGGCGGAGGTCCGCTTGCTCGGTTCTGATTGCTTCCCAGTGTCGGGCCGCTACTTGAATTAGTGTTGGCAGAGCTGCTGCGTATTTTGGTGTTGGGAAGCTTATGGTCCTTCTTCCACTTCATGCGCCGGTTCTGAAACCAAATCTTAATCTGTCGTTCGGATAGACATAGTGTATGGGCAATCTCCACCCTCCGTCTGCGAGTCAGATAGCGGTTGTAATGGAACTCTTTCTCCAATTCCAAGACTTGCTGCCGCGTGTAGGCTGTGCGTGAGCGCTTGGGTTCACCCCCTGAATAGTTCGGGCTCACTGTTGGGATACAGAGAGCGACACGTTACAAAAAAGTATAACACAATCACACGCACAGCCACACACACACACACGCACGCACACACACACACACACACACACACACACTAACACGTACGTAGATATGTACACTCCAGTTCATGAACAATCAGATGCACAAACACTATAATAATAGCATAATGTAATAAATGTATTTAAACATGAAAATATGTATCTGTCTATCTCGTATTTGCAAGTATACAATGTGACTGTTTAAAGGTTTGGTTATGCAAAAATGGCAAACAAAGCAAAAAAAAGTGGCCATTGTCTATTTAAGATAAGCAATTGCACAGTGTCGGGACAGTGACACTAATTTCCAGACTTTATTGCTCAGAATAGGTCAGTAATGGCAGCACAAGATAAAACAATAGGGATATTATGTTTTTGCATAAGAATTCATTTAAAAAAATACATATTCAGCAATTCACTACGAGGGAACAGCATAATCTATATATGGCTATGGGCGACTAATGTTAAGCCGTGATTTTGCAAACACGGAGTTGCCCCCTTTTCAGCGCACACCATGGCAGCTCAATGAATACAAGCGCTAATTATCGCGGAATAATAGTTTATAAAAGAGTCCGACTGTTTGTATTGCCATTAATGTTTTATTATCGTCCTCATAACTATTAATTTTTTAGCTCCCATAAAACTTTTTTTATTATTTTTATTAACGATAGTTAAGTGACAGTGTAAAGTACACATTGATCCGTCCAGTCACTTAAAATCAAATTACTAAAACATAAAACTTAACTTATGGATTACATGAGAACTCATAAACCTCTTCTCGGGAAAAAATTAGAACGAGAAAGTTGCATAGACCCCGAAAGAGCTTAAAGAAGGAGTGTAATAAAAATTTATGGAGGGTGTAATTATATTGCCCTGCAAACAGACGATCGTAAATCTCGACCAAGGGCAACTTCATAAGGGGAGCAATAGATTTAACGCCGGACATTAGGCTTTCGAAAGTGGCTGAGCTGTCTGCGCACAGAAACACCAGTAAGAGAAGTTTAGCTGCACTTACCGATGTTTACGTGGACTTTTTTCATCCAGGGGTATACCACGGGATCTTTTCTTGAAGTGACCGTTGAAGTGTTTTGGCTAGTGGGAGTCTGACCGCAGGCAGGCGGAGGGCTCGGAGTTACCGAGTCGCAGTGATGGCTTGGTTCAGGGAGAGGGCTCGAGAGTGCGGTTGTGGGTAGAACGTGACCTCGCGGAGAGATGACCGCGGCAGGCTGCCCCGGACCCTGGCACGATGTGTAGGGTGGGTCGGCGCAGCCCGACCGCTGGTGGTAGATCGGCTCATGCTGGAACGAGGGGTCTTGCCTCTGGGCGCTGTAGTAGTCCGGAGAGTGACTGGGTAGGTAGTCGCTCTGGGAATATTCCTCGCAGGGTGGAAACTTGGGGTCCACATAGTTGGAGTTGATCAAATAGGAACTCATGGCCATTAATTTCTTTGAATTGCACACAAAATATACTAAAATTTATATGTATCCCTTTACTCGTTTTCCTGTTTCGTAGAACCCTCCTACTTTCTGTCAAGTGAACAAAGTTAAGGGTCCATGTGACATCGTCAGCCAATGGCGTGGATCTTCGCGATTCCCGGATAAGGAAATGGGATTAGTCAGTTTAGACCGCGCTCATCAACTCGCATTTTGGAATAGTCCAAAATTCCATACTTTCTCATACGTTGCTATGCGCTTGATGAGATAGTGAGTAAATCAAAACAATAACAAGCGAAAGCAGACACGGCGAAAAGGCATGCTGGATTCTAGCAGCCCCACAGAAAGTCACGCCCCCAGTCCCTCTCAGTTCATCTGCACATTGAGAACATGACTACACCTCTATAAAGAGCTGTTTCAGATTTGGCGAACAGAAATCCTGCTTAATTTTGGCCAGTGTTCATGAAAAGCGGTACCAGGGGAAAGTGATGCAAGAAGCTCGCCTTGGCCAAGCTCTTAAATGCACTCGCTAATAACGGTGAGAGAATGGTCGTGGCGTGAGCAGCGTGTCAGAGATGAATCTGGGCTTGTTTAAGATCGATAGAAAATTCATCAACTAATTCAGGTTACAAAGCCTCCTAAATCACAAAGGAGACCTTCTGCATTTAAACGGAGTCTGCAGTCATTCCACTCCAAACAGCGCGTTTATCCTGTATGCCAAATCTACACACACTGAATAGTAATGTGTGTGCTCAATTCACTATTAACACCAGCAGCAAATATTTCTCGCTGTTTACTGATAATAATGTTTAAAAATCACCGCATTCAGATAATCATCAATCAGTGCAAAACTGTAGCTACAAATTATTTATCTTTCAAAGTCTCACAAAATATGTGTGACATCATAAGCGCCCTTCAGTTCTACACCACAATTTACAGGGGAAAAAATTTAGTTGTTAAGGGGAAAATAAATCTTTCGTTCTTGCTACAATATTCCACTACCAAACAGTCATTAAAATCAAACCGAAAGTTATTGTGTCATCTTCTTTGCCCGTTGACGTTGAAATGTAGCCTATACATCAACTACATACTCCCCTAGATACGAATTTGTGACTGTGCGTCTGTTTACACAAATCCGGATCTACAGGGTATATATAGATGACAGGTATCTTCTTGACAGGTAATGAGAGAGCCTGCTCACCTTGACAGTGCCTTCCCAGTGTCAAGTGTTGCACCTGGAACAGTCTGCCTCCAAGGATATCAGCAATCTGTCTCGCCACTTAATGGATCGGTGCTTCCTTTATAAACTTTGCTAATGGTTTGTGGTAAACACTGGAGATTTTCTTGTACATTTCTCCCCTACATAGAAACTAAACACACAACCTCAGAGAGGAAAATGGAATTTTCCTACCCTCGAACTAAAACTCTTTGTCTCTTCAATATATATTGAACGGTCGAAGCACACACCTTTGTCGTCTTGGTGTGCTAATTTTCTGTCAAAACGTTTAAAATCCGAAAGGAAAAAAATAGATTGTCGTTGGAAATGATAAAACATACAATTACAGGCCAAGTCTTATACAACTATACAACATCTATTCACGCCACACATGAATTTTAAAATAATTAATTAGGATCTAACATACAAAGCGCGTATAGGCCAGCAAGTAAATGCGACCGCGACAGATCTCAACAAAGGTCAAAGCAAGCTGAAGCAGCACTGGAATAAAACATGTGGGTTTTATGGCATGTCAGCTCTGTTTGTTGCCGGTAAACACCAGTCAAACGGCGAATAAATAGCGAGGTGAGAGGGTATAAAACAATAAAATATGCACATAGGACAATACCAGTAGTTCTCTAACCCCCTGACACCGAGCAAACATTTTTATGACTCCTTAAACAAGCGTTTCTCTCACCAAACACTCGGTCACTCATTTCATGAAAAACGTTCTGAAATAAAGAACTTCTAATTCATTCTAAGGAGTTTCTCTTTGTTTTGGGGATGCACCGATATTTCAAGGCTGATTTTTAGATGTACAGAAAAGGTAAGATTTCCTTATTTAATTCTACAGTAGAAGTAGGAAAATGGGGAAAGTAGAAAAAAAACGAAAACGCATTCATTTTTCGATACTGCAGTTTACTTGCTATTTAAAATAATCGACCGTATCCGATTTATTACAGCAGCAAGCAGTATGTTACGTCAGTAAATCTACACAAAAAATGAGGGATAAACATATAATTGTTTGTAACTACATATTGCTCCGTTTCCCACATTTCATACCTTAACGAAAATAAAGTTCTGCTAGAAACAAGTTACTAGAGTTACTAGTTATCCAGTAAAAAAAAAAAAAAGTCACTAGATAAACATCGTAAAATTAATATTGTGTCCAACGAAACTGTCGTTGCGTGCCGAAATATTTCAAATGAAGAAGCACCATTTCACAATACATCGTAATATTCGCTATCATTTTCCATCAAGCACTAAAACAATGCCAAACAGCTAACAATTTAAATGAATATTTTCGATTTTTACATGATATGTGCATTTAAAATAATGATTCAGTAAATGTCAAAATATTGTAATGATATTGGAATAATATGTATATATATATATATATATATATATATATATATATATATATATTGTGTGTATATATATATATATATATATATATATATATATATATATATATATATATATATATATTGTTTGCAAATTTAAATCTGGAGGGTTTCTGGAGAGCCTTTGTTCTTCTGCGGCACAGGCAAAAAATTACTAAGGATTATAAATTGACTCCAGAGTATACACGACTGAAATGTATGAATACTTGTATCAATATAATATCGAATAGTATCGAAATATTCTCAAACGAAGGGGAAAAAAATCATTCACTGAGCAGTTTGAATGTGTATAAAAAAATAAAAAATTGTATCATATCAAAGAAATCTGTAGCACCCCTAGCGTTTGGCAGTCAAAGCTCTGGCAATTTTTCAAATGGGCCTCTGCCATTTTCAGTCCTTTTTTCAACTTGCCTGACTCTTTTCTTCTCTCTCAATTCATTTTGATTTCTGCTCGGTAATAATCTTGCCGACCTTCTCGCACTGAAGCACGTTAGCATCCATGTCCGAGTTGAAAATATGAAAACGGCTTATAATTTAATGTTTAGATGGCTCAGCTTTTACTTCGCATGTAACCTATACATCTTATTTCACATTTTATCGATGCAAATGTAACAGCAAAGGAGAAAGTTCAGCCTTGGTGTCCACTCTAACCCTTTCACCCCCTGAAGTCCCCGACCTCGCCTTCACCCCCGTGAGCCATCTCCTTCTAAAAGCCATGGGGACCTCGAGCCATCTGCCTCATTATGGGGTTAATGTGTACACCGACAGGCATTCAAAGCCGCGGCTCAGAGACTATAGCCAAGGTAAATATTCACCATATAAAACCCACACACGCAACAGTGCAACTCCGTGGGGCTTGAATTCAAAGTCATAACTCCGTTATGATAGGAGGGGGGACCCATACTCTCGCCACAGTGTGCGCGAGCACGTGGTCCGCCCAAGCAAACACCTGCAGAAGAGAGCGCGGCGATATGCAAATGAAGCTCCTTTTTCTTTACTTACTTTTTTGACTCTGAGCGTTGCACCTCTCATTTCGGTAGTCTCTCGCCCATATCTTCTCTCCTTTGCCGTACGCGGTCTTTGAAAAGGATTGTCGCCGCTCCATAGCCCTTCTTTTCGTTTCAACCGTTCCTGCGAGTCCCTCCGTCTGAACCACCCCCCCTCACTCCTTTCTCCAAAGCCACAGGTTTAGCCCGTGACCTCGCCGTGATACCTTTGTGTGCTCAACTCCCTCTCATTTCCGTGGGTCCCCTCGAGCTCCTCTTTAACATCAAGCGACGATAACAGAGAGGCGGACATTAAAATATCCAAGAAAATCTTCAACCGACTCAAGAGCTCAGAAAAAGCAGTAATACGAAAAAAAAAGTAGGCTACCGAGCCACCAACTTCGACAGCAGGAGTCATCGCGCCGTATTTTTCGTTTTGACGCTTTATCTTGCTGGCGACAACAAGGGGCTTTCCCCACACAAAGCAGCCTGCTCTGTCCTAAAACAACTAAAAATAAAATGCATGTTAGCCTCGAGCCGCTGTGGGCTCTACAATACCACTGGGCGATATAAGGCATTTTGTTGTGGACTCTCAAGTTTTCATATTAATCTCGCACTTTGGCAGTCTTTGTTAAACAGCGAGGCGTGTCACGAGTCCCAGTACATTTTAATATTTGTTAGACGCGCTGACCTCCGGTTCACCCCTTCTCTGGGTCTCTCCCACTCTAAAGTTCTATAGTAATGCATGCATAGTTTGCTCGCTCATATTGAATTGTGCCCAGGTCATTACTTTGAAGAAAAATGGCTCGAGAAAAGGGGTCATTCAAAAAGGCTTTATAACCCACAAATCAGTTCAACCATAGAGCCATTCTTTATTTCCCTAGTTGTATTCAGAACACTAAAGGAGATATTCAGCGTGTATCTAAAACTCCAAACTATAAAAACAACTGTTTATTACACACACCGCTAAATATTCATTTAGAATAGAGAACTACATCTATGCAATTTACAAGATGTTAAAAGTTCGTTAATTCGTTAACTAAAAATAACCTAATATAATTTTTTTTTTTTTTTTTTTTTGTGTGTGAAAAATTAAAACACGTTGTGTGTTAATATGCTCAAAGGGTAACGACAAATGCCTCCTTGATTAAACGATCCACATATTTAAAAATAAATTATGTAGGCTAAATAATTTATGTATATATTTCTTTAGAATTATATTTAAATATATTTCTAAAGCGCTAGATGTTGCAAAGCGAAATATGTTAAGGGGCTATAACAATATATATTTAAAAAAAAAAACATATATATATATATATATATATATATATATATATATAATGAGGGTACAATACTGCCCAGCAACGGCACTTGCTAGGATGGAATGGAAATTAATTCAGTGAACTCTAGCTGAACTCCAAATGGTACGAGTTTTCTAATATAATTATTCACCACTTACGTACGTTGTTTCTGAGAATACCAAGTCGTTCAGCCTCACAATCATCCTGTCTCACCGCCATTAGACCACCGCCATAGTTCGTGCCAAAAAATTTATATTCATGACCAAATTATCAATTGCCCAGTTTCTCGGCGCTTTTTCAACACTAACATATTCCGAACGCGCCTTTAAAATCAATATTTAATTTCCCAAATAAAAATGAAAACCAAACTAGATCTAATCCCAATGTCTCAATCTTTTCGCCTTGTAAAAAGTGAAGATTATATATATATATATATATATGTGTGTGTGTGTGTGTGTGTGTGTGTGTGTGTGTGTGTGTGTGTGTGTGTGTGTGTGTGTGTGTGTGTGTGTGAAAACTATTGTTTAAGAATATTATTTATTTAGTTTCTTTTTTCTTTTTGTTGTTGTTTATGTTATTCATGCGATTGGTGGAATATGATATGATATGATATGATACGATATGATGGTTCTACATTTGAGTTTCCTAAGAAAGGGAAATGTGCTTCTTAAACAAATTTCCTTTGTTTATTCACAACTTGTCTACATTTTAAACATCTAAACAAAATACCGCAGGTGGTCTTCCGTTTCGAACGAGGAGAATGTGATCAACAAACAAGAATGCGGAATAGAATATCAAAATAAAAGGAATGGCGTCGCAGAAATAATTTGATTCCTTTCGATATCAGAAAAATAAAATATTTTATTTGCGTGGCGTTGAACACGCTTTCAGCGCATTCATAATCACAAGCTCAGTCACGAGCACTAATCTTGTTATTTTATTACAAAATGTATAGATATATGTTTCTTATCTCTCATGTTCACGTGAATATTATGACATAAAGTAAATGCTCGTCAGAAACCCTATATGCAAGCTTTACATGTAGAGTTAAAATGGTTATTTTAGACAAGGAAATTCACATTTGGACTTAAAATATTACGAAAGTAATAAATGAGAATAAACAATTAAATAATGCATTTTTAATAATGTATTTTTTAACAAAACGTCAAACACAGCAACACTGTTGTATTTTTGGCATTAATGATTTTTTCGAGTGTCAGGTTTCTAACGTACACGAATAAATCTAATGATCTGTTATATTTGCCCTTGACTGGATTTATTAGTCTAATAAACAAGCTGTCTTCTTACAAAATACATAAATGCAATTTAATCAAATTAATATATAAATAAGCTACATTTTATAAAAGGTTCGCAGTGCAACATCAGGCCTCTTCGTTGATGCCCTAACCTCAAGAATCAATTGTCTTTTTTTCTCCTCAACACCCATTCGCGGGAACGTGCTTTGTTACAAAGTCAGTCTTCTCAGCTCTGCTCTTTCTATCATTTTTCTAATCTTTTCAAAAGAGACAGTCTGAAACCCCTCACTCCCCCTCTTTCTCCTTCTACCACTTTGCCATTGACATCCAGCGATTGGTCAAGCGCAGTGAGTCGACAGCCAACGACCGAGTCACACACTACGTAAACTTTTGACCCCTGAACTTTTTGACCCCGCCAAATCTCGCGCCACTTCTAACGAGACTACGTTCACCTTCTCTCCTCCTTTAGATTAAACGTAGACAGAGAGAGAAGGGAGAACGAGCCAATCTTGTGCCTAAACCATAGCTTTATGCGTCCTGATTTACGACAAAAGCATTGAACTAGGCTGCTCACGGTGTAAGTTTCTACTGGCAAAATGCTGAAAAGTGTTAGTCAGCACATTTCAGATCACGATAAAAAAAAAAAAAAAAAAAAAAACTCGAAATGTGTCGGATGGAATTTAGGATCGTATTCTATGTTGATAATTAAAATCACGTATTTCTAAATGTTTCAAAAGCTTTAGTCCATAGAACAGGGAGACAAGTAGAAACCAGAAGCCTCAGACATCATGATCTTGGTCTAAAGCGGGCTCTGCTGGCGACGGAGGAGAGTTGCATCTGAGAAAAATCTAAATCGAGCATAAAGTCAGGAGGAGAAAATATATGATATGCATTGTATTTATTTAAAAAAAACTGTTATAGGATAACTTACAAATAAGACACGTAAATATACCTATATTTGCTCTAGCTGATCATTTAAATAAAATGGAAAATAAAAATAAAATCTACAGTCTAATTTGATTTATTTGCCATAAATATTTTTTTACATTTGATTAAAAAAATTACCATCATAACTTTAGTTATGTTTTAAAGATTAATTCTAATTATTTCCCAATTAAATTTTCTATTTAGGCTAATTAAAATATTGAGATTACAAATAACTGTACTAATAATAATACATTTGTTGTTCGTTATGTAATTTCATGTTTAATTTATTATAGCCTAATTATGATTTATGCATATGTAAAACATTTGAACAAAATAAATAGGGTCTTTTTAGCCTTAGCCTATAACGAGACGGTTTAAGAATTGTTCATGTAAATGAATACTTTATTATACATAATATATAATTCATAATTGAACAGCCTAAATATTTGCAGAATTTGTAGTATCTAATCAGGGGGGTTGGATTATCGAATTCGGACTATTTTTAATAGGCTACGTCTAAAAACGGGTTATACGAATAATCAATCTGTGGCTTAGTGGTTAGCCCGGATATGGCGAGCGGGCGACGCGAGTTCAAATTCTGCTTGTATCATCTGCCAGTCCTGTTCACCCTTACTCTTCCTCTTCTCTGAATTTCCTTAAGTGTCAAGAAGGCCAGCAAAACATGCAGAAAACACCACAATAATTTTTTTTGGGGGGGGGAGGCTTTAAATTTAAGAATTAAAACAAATGTTAAAAAATAAAAAGAAACAATTGTATAAAACTGTATAAAAAATTGTTAGGACAGACATCGCTTAATTTTGTTTCATGGACTAGTTGTATTGTTTTGCGCTTGCGCCTTCGCAGCAGTCCCCGTCTGCTGACCCCTGGATGATCCCGTCTCTATGCATTATGGATGAGATATGCTCGCAGATTGCCCCTTATCAATATGCAAAACGCATTAGTCTTAAAATTGCTATTTAAACGTTCGAAATTGCTGCGTCTACATGGTAGAGGCTTCATGGAAATCATAGAAATTGATTTTTTGTACCAGATGCTCAATGGACAGAGAATGCTGGATACTTTATATTGAAATGTCGTGTTAAATAATTTCTCTGAACCTCGTTACATCAATAAAAAGTACAGTAATACCAAATAGTCGTTCTTGTCTTTGGGCTAACTTTCACAGACCACATTCAGACTGTAGTCTTTGATCCCCTGAGTTTGTGTCAAAACGTATCACACACACCCTGCAAATATTTCTCTGACGCACAAACACACCTAGAATTAACGCCCAGTCGCCTTAGTGACTCACAGCACATATAAACACTCAAGGGAAATTGCTATTCCTCATTTTGCATTGTTTTGTATTTGCATTGTATGCTATAAGTATGGACTCTATGATCGTGGTTGACCTCGATTGTGGTTGTGTGGACGCCTGTCTTTTTAAGTGACTTTCTAGAGGAATGCGCGCTTTTTTTTTTGTACGGAGGCCAGAGCCCTCCCCACTCATATCATTAAAAAGGAAGCTGATGAAAAATGAAACGGTAGCCCTCGACTCATGCTCGCGACCACAATTTCGCCTTCCTGTTTACGGCCTGAAACTTCCTAACTCTGTTGCTCGGACATACCCACACACGCATACACACACACACACACACAAACTCTCCTTTACTCTCTCTTGTGCGCGCTCTCTCTCCCTCCTTCTCCTTCTTTCTCACATACAGAAATGCCAAATGGAGGGCTATAAAATCTGTAACACTCATTGAAAGTAGGCTGTAAAACACCCTGAAAGCTTAACATTTATTATTTTGGAGGTGATGTTGATGTTAAATGCAGAGGAGCAGCAAAGAACCAAACAAGTATTTGATAAGAAAAATAAGCATAAGGTGTTTGATTTTCGATTAATTTACAACGTGTTTTCTAATAAAGGTTAAGGTCTGTCAAGCCGGTCCCGAAAATCAATGTCCAACATATTGTGTTACTTGTTATACATAGGCTACATCCTTTTTTAAGTAGCTTACCGTTTGTAATGAATACGCAATTTAGATTGTAGTTTAAATATCTAAATATCACTTGCATTAATATCCACTGAATAATTAAATAGATTATTAAATATTATTAAATGATATTAGGAAACTGTTTTACTTAAAATTAGTGTTGACTACAGCGTTTTGCATTATTATACTTTGAGCCTAGTCAAGTTACACGCTCTAACTGTAGCGACGGTAAAGTTTGGTGGGATTTACAGGACATAACAATTAATAGCAGAAGTAAAGTCTTAGTTTCTCTGTTACTACAGGTAAGAAAACAGGTCAAATAAAAAATATAAAGAGGTCATTCGCGCTGCCTTGTGTGTAATATAATGATATGCTCAAACTGTATACTTGAGTTGAACTCGAACTGACCTCAGGCGGCAAAAATGCTCTGACAGAACAATCAAAAATATTTATTTAGAAAGTATAATTATACTGTAGGAGTTTCTATATTATCATAACTATTTGTCTGTGATAAGTATATAGTTATATCATAGTCTAACCAAATACTTTGCTCCAGTAGCCCATTTAAAAAAGTACAACTTTGTGTTCCTTACGCGCTTCCTCCCTTGAAAACACAGGGGCGGGGAAGGAACAAAGCTTTGCTTGTAGAACCTTAGGGAGGCATATTGTCATATTGTTGTCTGCGTGTGTGTATGTGTGTGTGTGTGTGTGTGTGTGTGTGTGAAAAGAGAGAGAGATCCAGGGAGATGATTTTCACCTATTTCATAAAAATTATTCGCCATAATGTGCAACTAACAACTATAAAAAAAATTTTTAAATTGTCAAGACCTTTCGAGAAAATAAATAAATAAATAAACAGCACAACAGGGGAAAATATAAATAAAACTTGAATCTATTATTTTTACTCACACACACACAGACACACACACACACACACACACACACACACAGAGATAGGATAAATATATATATATATATATATATATATATATATATACACACACACACGTTTAATATACACGATTAAAATGGACCGAATAAAAAGTTTTTCACTATAGAGAAAAACTTGAGGAAAATTTTAAAAATTGGATAACCAAAGTTCATACGCTAATTCATGTACTGGTGCACATGAACCCTTGTGATAACGCGTTAGCATATGACACAACTAATATCTAAGGACCTCTTCTTGCACTCACAGAAACAAAATGATTGACACTTCTACTTGAGACATACCCCTCCTTTCCTTCCCACATCTTCCTAGATCAAATCACCGGCCAATGCAGCCTTAAATTGAACTTACTTTGACTCTGCACGGTCCACTATCCATATTTCCGCCTCCAAGTGAGTAGAACCGGAGAGACATTGCATCGACTAGACACTGGCACTGTAGTGGCCTACTGGTACGCTCTTCCTCTCACAACTGACCCTTTAGAATCCCCTCGAAGCAGTTAAACCGTCACTTGCATTCTAGAATGTGAAATATATAGTACATTGTCAACTCCCCAAAACCATAAAACTAACTTTATGGACCCCACGTGACTTTTGAGAGCCAGTAAGGGGTATCTGTCTGTGGCCTGGGCGATTTTTACGATCTAACTTCAAGATAAAACGCTCATCCGTTTGACATGTAAATGTCATAGCTACTTTTTGTATAGTTTGGGCAAAGGAAAAGCAAAATTACAAAAGGCAAGTGGCCGTTGGTACACTGCGGGGACCTCCACTCGGCTCTCAAAACTTAGAGGTAGAGAAGAGTTTGGCGCGCATGGTAAGTTTAAAGGTTCAGTGCTTGTTTACTAGGACTCAGAAATACAGGGGTATGCATAGTAGAGCGTTTGTAAATTATATAACCATTCTGGAAAATGTGTGTTGTTTAGAATTAGCGGGACTATAGAAAGGTCTTAACTTGTATACGCGCCAGGTTTTGTTGAATATTTCTCCTAATGTCTGTTTTCGCTTAATGGTAAGGGCATTTTAGCTTTTTGCTATTAGTGTCCAAGTTGAGTGCGAACTGTCAGTATACAGATCACGGATCTGCACTGTGGCGTAGCAAAACATTTCTCAGTAATTTAAAGGGACGTGCAGTATTTTGATTTTGAGAGAATATTATGAGTTTGTAATCGATAACTGTCAACCATTGACAAGAACTGGTTGTCTCGATTGTGTGTAAATTGAAGAACTGTCAAGAAAAGTATTAGATTTGAATATGAGGAACTTTATTTTTTACTCCAAGTTAAACTACAAACAAATACAAAAAGCTTTTTGGCAAAATGCTAACAGGCAGTTCGACATGACATTGCTTTTTAATATTTTTTTTTTTTCTTTTTCTTTTTTCGTTTTCCACACGTTTGCCGTTCGTTCTGCCTACTACAAATAGCCAACTGATCACAATAAAAATGTTCAATATGTACATCCTTTTTGGAACATAAACATGATCCAGTAATATACAATTACATATTTGGAATACAACTATACACACATATGAACGGGTACAAGAATCTAGTGAGGACTATTTACACATTTCCTTTTTTTTCTCTCGAAAATAATAGAAGAGTTTGAACACATAACAAATTGAATGTGATTATTTAGTCAATGATTAAACAGAGGACCATGAAATATACAGAGGCTTCTGCTAAATTTACTGCAGTCACCACTAAACTAGAGCTTCACTTCATACAAGGGCAGATGCGTTTCTAAGCTGTAAACTCAAAAGGTATACACGTGTATAGGTAAATAAGTTATAACATTTAAGAGCTCACATGCTAACTCTCAAGAAAGCATTAACATAGCACTTGACACATAAACAATATTCATAACAAGAACATCAGACGGTATATTGATAGCTTCTTCCCCCTTCAGTTTTATTTTCTTGCCAAAATTATAGTCACCATAGTATTAAAAGAACAACATATGAACACTAATTTTCGTTTCATTATAGCAGTACCACAGTAGAATTTTAAAATGCCTAAAACATCCATAACATGCCGAAAGGTGCCGCGATGTACAGTACTCTGTAAGTAATGTTTTGAGACCTATTTTTCATCTCGTTTTCCTCGTGATTTTCTTTTGCACACCACGTAGTAGGACTTGGGATACAGCTATGGCTGGAAAGCGCTACCTGCGGTAGCCAGACTCATGCTCTTCAGTTTATTGTCCTTTTTCCATTTCATCCGCCGGTTTTGGAACCATATCTTAATTTGACGCTCTGAGAGGCACAGAGCGTGGGCTATCTCTATCCTCCTCCTTCGGGTGAGGTATCTATTGAAATGGAACTCTTTTTCCAGCTCTAGCGTCTGATAGCGGGTATATGCTGTTCGGGCCCTTTTGCCGTCTGGTCCAGTCATATCTGAATAATGTGGACAAAACGCAAAGGGGAATAAAGATTAGCGAGAATTGACCTGCACATCATTTCAACAACAGTTTCCAACAACTTTTTTTTTGCTATAGATACACATGAGTGACACGGTTTACAACTGAATGCGTACAGGGAAATCACCAAATGGTACACTGCACAGCGCCTCATGTAGGCTCATGGCGTTTGTTTTTGTTTCGTTTTACTTCTTAAAACCTCAATATTCTGAAGCTGTAATACAGCACCAAACATTCGAAATTATTATTATATGTATTCAGTTTTTTTCCGCCGCTTGTTTATCCATCCATCCCACTGTTCTCGCCTTTTATCCCGTGTTCTTTCTCTCGGTTTTATTACCGGTTCTCCAACACTGAACTAATCACATTCCCACACACCATAAAGCTGAACTTTTCACAGAAACAACAACTTGTAAACCTTCCTGCCCTCTCTTCCACCCCGCTCCCATTCTCTCTTCTACAGTTTGCGAGGCTCCGCACTTGATAGATTTATGGCACTTTCACAGAAATCTAAAATAAAGGCTGTTACTGACGACACACGTGAATTAAAATCAGAACTGAGCACAATACGCATTCGCTAGCAAACAAAGAGACGTAAACATAATACGTGTGTACCATGGCTAATATGTAGTTTCCTCATCCAGGGGAATATTTGGGGAGCTTGGCCATCGGACGTCGCCGAGGTAGTGGAGGTTGCCGTGGTCTCTTGCTTCTGTTGTGTCCGGGGTGCAGAGTTGTTCGCTCTGTGCGACGCCTCCTCGGTCTCAGAAGAAACGCTGGCCTCGTCGATTTCTGTGAAATGTGTGTTGTTGGTTAGATTATTACCCGCAGTGGTGTTGCTTTGATCGGAAGGGGGCGAAGAGCCTTTGGGTCCAAGGCTTTCGCTGTTGGAACAAGGCAGCGGCTCCGGAGACGCGAGCGAGCAGCTTGACGGCTGCCGGAATCGCGTCTCCGGGGCTGGAGACTGGAAGACCCGGGAGTTGTCCCCAACCGCCCCAAAGTGGCCAGTGCTGGTTGAACGATTGACGCTTAGGTCCATTCCATTGTAGTTGTAGCCGTAAGAGCCTGAATGCATGGTGCCGGAGTCCCTGTACGAGGCGTTCATAGCGCTGCTGCTAGTTCCATAATTTAGTAACTGATAGTCAGGGCCATTTGGGTAGCGCCCTGAGAACGAGTTTACAAAGTAAGAGCTCATTTAGGTTGTTTTAGAGGGCTTGATTTGTAGATCTTGGTCGTTATAACGCTGTGCTTCACGATTTATGATGTATTAATGAATTATAGCAATGCACTGTACTTCGTTTTTGCTATGTATGCGGCCAAATATGGGGGTGGGGGTGCGTTTGAGAATCACGTGCTTTTGTTGACCAGTCGTAAATTCTCACTGATGACTTCAAGAGGTAATTCATGCTCTATGGTTACAAATGATGACGAGACTGGGAGTCGTTAGACTCGAGTCAACGTGTTCCTCCCTTTGCAGGGATTTGCTGCATGTAAGGGGACAGCGTCACCTACTGGGAATAAAATGTATTGCACGCTGGAAATATATTTTTCAGAGTTTAACGCTAGTTATATCTCTTTTAAATGGGAATAAAACTGATCTTCTTTGTAGTTTGTTTGTGATATTAATAACGTTTAGTGTATTTATCGAGCCTTAGCGCATACAGACATTGCACAGAAACTGTAGGCTAATGCGTAGGCTACTTGATATGCAGACATCAATATACAGTTAAGTGTCACATCATTCCGGATAAAAATAAAAAATAAAAAATAAAACAATTACATTTTAACATGTTAAGAATATATTATGATACAGTTCTTCAAATTATAACGGTTGTAATATTGTGAAACCCCACGGCTGCTTTAGTAGCCTAATTTAAAATTGTACCTTATGTCAAGTTAGAATAATGATAATAAAAAATTAAGCACTGGTGATAACCTTGACTGCATGAAATATGTATACTATATTAATTCCAGTTTAAAGAGGGGAAATTCAAACAAATTATATTTCGCTAATTTCCAACATATTAATTCGTTAGTCTTGCCGCAGATGTGTTTTTTCAAACTCAAGAAGCGATGTGACTTTTTACTAAACGCGTTCCAAAGATGAGCTCCTCACACAGCAAATTCTATGGAATGAATATAAGGAATGCAAGATAGTGATTTATGTTCCAAGATGATATATGGTTTGTTGACAAAACGCCAATTGCTGGTTCATGTATGTGCATGATGTATATCTGTACTGAACTTCCATTCACTTTTGATTACGTTAAAGACGGAAAAGCACCGCTGAAATACTTCAGATCAACATTTACACAACATTTTAGCAATATTTTTGATGCTCGGAAAAGTGCAGAATTTAACAAGTAACATAGGCTATTTACAATATTCTAGGCTGCGAAGAAGCGTGAAGTCCATCCATTGTGCTCTGTGAACACACATTCATGCACAGATGCATGCATACTCTGCTTTTCAAACATAAATATAATTTAATGTGACGTTGCGTGTCTGTAGAAAACATGCCTTATTACTTTTTTTTTTTCTATTATGTAAATTATGTCTGATATTGGGGTTACATTTTTTTAAAGAGGCAATTAGAAACCTCCACCTGAAGAATTTGGTTTATTGTCGCTTAGCCCTCCAGGCTGTATAGTCTCTCAGGGTGAGTGACCAGCGCCGACAGGTCAGCTTTCTCTTTTGGTTATCTATTAAAACCTGCTGAACCTTCTCACCTCTCACTTTGTAGGAAGTATTTTGGAACCAAGTGGGCAACGTTCGGCCTCTTAGTAGTACAAAAAGCGAAACCAAATCCCTAACTCAAACTTTTGGGGCTTTGTACCTGTCTAATGAAATCAGGAAAACACGTGATCAGTATTTGTACTAAAATATCATATGCACTCTAATAAATGTATCATATATTTACATATTATCCCGAAGGTACTGAAACTTCATACTAGTTACGCAGAAGAGTGCATGGTTATCGCGTTGCCCTGCAGGCTAAAGATGCGGTAAATGCTGTATTTCTCATTACATCACCTATGGATCAACCGTGAATTTGTTTAAACTAGTTTTCTTGACAAAAATAAAAAATAATACAGGGAAAGCATACAGGTGTTGTACCGCAAAAAGGATTCGTCATTTCATATGATCGGCCGTCATCATATAGGTGCATACAGCATGCCTGACAAGGGGAAAGATTTGTTTGTTTTATTGAATAAATTGAACAAACAAAAAAGTAAAGTAGCCTACGTGCTATATATATGTGTGTGTGTGTGTGTGTGTGTGTGTGTATATATTTCATATATATATATATATATATATATATACTGATGTGTAGTAAGTTTTTCTAGAATCTCTAACTGCTTTTCACCCAGTCTCACTAAAAATTAGCTCATAGTGTCTAAACGTTTACCTTACAAAAATGAAAGATAGAAAAATGTTTTCCGTACAATGGGAATTTATTTTTATTTTTACACAGCTTAAATATAAACACGCATATGACACAAATTTCAAATAGCTTCGTTCAACATGGACATTTCAGTTATAAGAGCAAACCTAAAGTCAGAGTAGAGCGCACAAAACCACATGTTTAAAACGTCATGTACAAAAAAGGAAAAGAAATCACAAAAGAAATTACAATTATGAGTTAACAGGAATGCTACAGTTGCTAACATGATGGAAAGTCTTCATTTGTGTTATTACAGAGTGGTGTCTGGTGCCCTCTATGCAATAGTTTTCTTTTTGGGGGGATTTTATCGTTTAAAATTTCATTCTGTCCTCTTCTCCTCCTCCTCTTCGCCACTGGTTTGTGAACAGTTGATCAATTTGTTCTCTTTTTTCCATTTCATTCGCCGGTTTTGGAACCAAATCTTTATCTGACGTTCTGTCAGGCACAGTGCGTGCGCAATCTCGATGCGGCGTCTTCGGGTCAGATACCTGTTAAAGTGGAACTCTTTCTCCAATTCTAACGTCTGGTAGCGAGTGTACGTCTGACGACCCCTTCGGCCAGCGTTACCGAAAGTCCCTGTCCATGAGATAAAAGAGAAGAGTCAAACATTAACACCGAGAGCGTGTTTATTACAATGATAAATGCGTCCGGAGAAAACAACTCGAGGGGTGACATAATGACAAGAAACACTCAAGGCAGTGTGAAATTTATGCACGTACAATACAGTCCACAATATCACACATTTATGCTATTTTGTATTTTTAGCATATTTAAACATATTTGTTATGGCGATTTTTAGTTATTTTTGTCCTCTTTTAAACCCATGTGCAGACATATAGAGAGGTCAAAAACAGTTTTATTGCGATGAATGGAAAAATAGAGAGGAAATGTGATTCTCCTTATTTTCGTGACAGATATAAACAAAAGATACCGGTCTATTTATATGCTTCATATCAAACGTTATATCTGAACATAGACTGAGTGCGTCGAGTAATAGTTTGAGCACTTGTCAAAGTTGTGTTTGTGACTGAAACATGTACAAAGATGTCCATACTGCTGATGTATTTTTTTTTTTTTTTTAAACATTAAACCACTGTTAAGGGACAGAGCTAGTATGAGCAGCGACTAAAATCAAGTTATGGAAAATGCACAGAGCTTCTATTGTACATTCTCTCTGTTTCACGAACTATTGCATAGTCTAATCATAGGCTATATTTCGTGCTTTTTATATTGCCATGTACTCGCCATTGTTCGTATCCCAAGAAGGAACAAACAGTAACAGATGTGTCAAAACAACAATAGTCATTTTGCAATAAGACATACGGTAATGCAACCGCTTTTCTGTTTATAATTAGACAAGCTTCTCCAGTGGTTTAAATGATATGAGCCTTGCGGTGAACATATTTCTAAATGTCCTCCCTCAAAAGCAAGTACAGTACATATGAGAGATTTCACAGAACTTTACAGGAGTGGCTTTGCTTTCAATATGACACTATGGTGGAGACGAGCGTATTTGCACTGTATGGGCTTCCGGCATTGTACAGTGAAGCTGTAAGTCACGTATAGCACGCTCTAGCTCCGTCTTTATTAGCGATGAGAAAAATGAAGGGTGAAAAAGACAACATGAACTCACCGTTACACGAGTTCATCCGTTGCATCCAAGGATAAACCGGCGCTGACGGCTTCTGTTCGTCGGCCTCAGGGTAGATGCTTTTCCCCGTCGACCCCGTGCAGTCTTGCTTGCGATGATCCTGACTGAGAACGAATGAGTGTTCCTCTATGCTGGCGAGGGCGCAGGCAGGGTCCTTTTCCCTGTAGAAGCTTGCTGTCGCATAATCGCAGGGACCGGCGGCGGTTGCCCTGCCGTAAGCACCGTTCGCTTGCTGGTAAAAAGAGGATGGGTACGCCTTCTCTTGGACACTGGAACCTCCATAAGCAGCACCGGGATAGTGTCGTAAAGGGTCTGTGTATCCGGAGGAATATAACGGTATCTGTCCCAAGAACGACTCCTGTCCTCCGGGCAGAGTCACTGGGAAAGTTGAGTTTACAAAATAGGAACTCATTGGGAGGGTACGGCTCTTTTGCTTGGTTTATGATTTGTTGTGTTTTATAGTCCAAGTGGTTTAGCTATTAGTAGTTTATCGGAGATTGGGTTTTAGTTGGGGGGGTGGGGGGGTGTTCTGGGTGGCTATGTGCCAGTGCGGGACAGAGGGAAACCGTACCATCTGACCAGCCACTGACCAATAGCGAGCGGACGTGCCTGCAAAATAGCACCCTTGAGGGGGGCTGTGATTGCACGCGCCGGGGGACCCCGGAGCAGAGAGCTAGATTTTTTTTTTTTTTTTTTTAATCCCTTCTCCCTTTCCGTACCTTCCAATGAGATTGCACAATACGAATCACATAGGAATTTTAAAACGCTAAATTGAATACATCGACACTTTGTGCCCCCACATACAGTCGTCTTTGGTCCTATCATACCATTGGAGAATAGAGTGTCAACATACAAGCCCTGGAGTAGCAGATTTTCCAAACACACATTATTCCGTACAACATTTCATAATATTTCATCCTTCCTTGTTTATATTTCAGATAGGTAATTTACTAGGCCTTATCGCACAAGTAGGTCACAATAGATAAAATGACATATTGATGATCGCGGCTTCATCGCTTTTTTCATCACTGTAATTTCATAGTGATTTATATATGGTAAACGACGTGTTAAAGAAAACCAAAGCCTATATATAAACAGTGCAAAGTAAATGGGCCTGAGCAAAACTATTCAACAAAATCCAATAGGTAACAGATATGTTGGTGTGTATACAAAACCGGTTTTTCAAATAGGCTATTTAGTGATCATCTAAATTATTAAATATTAATTTTGACATAATGACAGTACAAATATGTACTATATGTGTGGACATTTGAGTGTGTGTGTGTATATATATATATATATATATATATATATATATATATTGTGTGTGTGTGTGTGGGGAAATCTATGGAAAGAGTTTTGTTAAATTTATTTTTTATGAGTATAAAACAGACTCGGACTTTTTTTTGACAGCATTTTCCACAAGATGTTTCCTCCTTTGTTTAAATTAATGGTTTGAGAATGCCAGCAAATAATTCAACAGTGTTTTAGCTTTTGTCGGTGTTGCGCAGCACTGGTCGAGCGTGTGTGTTTTTCATTAACCAAAAGTACAGTTATGGTGGCCGGGTATCCTGTCGCTATACGACCAATAAACCATTTGCGGCACAACAAGTGGATATTTTTAAAGGTGGCGCACGGGGGGTTGCGTGCATTTACTTTCATTTCGGTTTCCTTTGACTAGGATGCTGCGTTTCCTTTCGCATTGCATAGTTTTCTGCTAACGGAAAGCATCTATTGTGTTTCCATTTGTAGAAATGAGCAAAGGGGAGAAGGGCCCGGTCAACGTTTGTTAATTATTAATGAGCAATAACTACCATTACACGTTCTATAAATTCTTAACCAAGACAGTATGTGATAGCACAGTATTTAAACGTAACTCAAAACAAAATACAAGTGTGATACATCTTTCTCCAAAAAGCTCATGTTTTATTATTAACTTCATTATTCTTTCTCTGTCTTTACAGGTATTTTCTTCCTCGTCGAAGTACCACAGAATCCAGCGAGACAATTGGATTGCAATGGACTAATAGATAGTCAACTTTGCTGAATACATCCGCGCAAGGCACTTATTTGGTGATAAGGAGTAAAAGTGAACAATTTTACACCCAGTTTGGATAAGGAGTTACGTGTTTTGATATTAAGTTTTTTGTCAAGTGTTCTATAACGTTCAGTAAATTTCCCCGAGTGTGGAGCATATGTGAGTACGTCAAATGTGCATTAATGAACATTATTAATAGCTACACGTGTCTAACTTTTCTAGACTATTTATATAGGCTAATGCATATGAAAAACATTTATTTTCAACATTTTATTTTCATTGACTGATTTTTTTTTTTTAATAGTGATTTAAAAAAAATAATACATGAATTTAAAACTGTAAAAAGCAGTTTCATATTAATAAAATATATAAAAAGCTCATAAGTTCACTGTTTTGAATGCTGGTGTCAGACATTTGTTATAAATACTAATCCTTGAAACTGAACAGTTAAAGTGTCATGCAGGATTTGCACCAAATGCCTTGTCTTTTTCGAATAAAATGCATTTTAACATAAATTAAGGTTATTTTAGGCTTCCTTTAAATTTACGGTAAGACTGTGGTTGCCGCTTTTATATCATATATGTTGCCTTTACACGCTTTCATTTCAGTTGAGTATACATTATTTTCGCGCTTCGTATTTATGGTACGTCAATTATGCTCACGGTTTCACTGTTTATCTTCTCCCCTAAATACCGGAAGGTCAGTGAGTAATATATTTTATCTATATATACTGTTTGTACATTTTAGGATACTATATACAGCAATCCGGTGAATCAAGTTTCATTTACAAATGCGCATGCATTTTAATGTCAAAAAGTCAGGGGAGGGGGATCCGCAAACTCTTGTCTTAAAGTGTACCCCAATGTTAATTTATGAAAGCTCTTCTCCCACACGCTAAAGTCAGAGTAAAATACAATAAGTACATGACGTTAAGACTTACAAGCGCGTCTAAATGATAAAATCCGAGAACTGCATGTTAGACAAAATACAAAATAAATGGAGGTGTCCATGTCTTTATAAATTAGTAAATCATTGAAAAGTCCGTTTTTATGTATTTCTATATCCATATCAAATTTCACTAACATCATTGAACCTAATGGATAAAAGCCTTATTGATTTTCAGAAGCTCTGTCAGCCACTCATTACACGGGATTTCTGAGTTTGTGGATGGTTATAAAGACTACGGCTCTCTGTTTTCAACAAAAATAATGATAATTATATTTGTTAGGTCGATCAAAGAATACAACTTTTTAATTTCACTTTAAGCTACTTTGAAAAGGTCGTTTATATTTATGTTAACAATGATTTAAAATCCGCCCTGCAATTATCCATGTTGTGAAATAGCATAAATCACTGAAGTCATAAATGCGGGAGCTTTGCAAATAAAAGGAGAGCGCCTGTACTTTTTACATTATGGAAACTTGTGTCTTGCGACTGGAATTGCTTACAAATTATAGTACTTAAGGTGCAAAACGGCAGAGCGGTCAAATATACACAAAAACCAAGAGACAAACCATATCACACATTCGCTCTTTACGACATTAAACAGGAGTCGTACAATCTCCAAGCAGTCCCTCCTCCCTCTCACTTTTCCCTTTTCTCTCTCTCTCTCTCTCTCTCTCTCTCTCTCTTTCCGGTTACTATGCCCACTACCAGTCCAAATAAACACTTATTGCTTGGAGTATGTACTTCCTTAAGAGAGAACGCCAAAGAAATAAAAAAGGTCAGCATGACTTTAAAAACTGGCGAAGGATGTAGGTTTTGGCTAGGGTGCACACAGGTCGGTTCGCACCCAGGCCTCGACGCACTTCATTCCCTTTACAGTGAAATAACCTAGTAGTCAGATCCTGATATTCTGGATGCATTACAAGAAGCAAGAGAGCAGAGTAGAAGGAATATAAGCCCTTCAGGCCTCTGGTTTTTGTGTGTGTGTGTGTGTATGCCACAAATCTTCCCCAAACGCAGACACTTCAAAGAGCAGCAAGAGCAGCTAGGAGAATTTACAGCCCCTACATTCTTTTACGTTTCACTGCCACCGGGCCGAGAACCCCTCCCTGTCTTTCCTGTTATCTGCGGCTGCAACGTGTGTGCTTTACTGCATACAACATTTAAGAGGTTTTATTAATATTTAAAAGCTAAAGCACACATCTGTTGGTGAGTGGTGAATGCTGGTGTGACTTGATAAAAGAGGAAGAAAAGATACTGCGCGCACACAGTCGCACAAACACTCACACAGCAATAAAACGTGCTTTAGAAGAACACTAAAACACATTCTCACACTGCCATAAAACGTCATGCGCTGGCGTGCGCGCGCACACACACAATACAGCAAACAAATGCGCACTGTTATAAATCCTCTCTCTCTCTTACGCGTTCTCTCTCTCTCAAACACACACACACACACACACACACAGACAGACACACACATACCCTGTGCAATAAACACACCCTCTACTCCAAGTCTGTGTTGGCGAAATGCAAGAATGAACACTAGATGGCGCCAGATAGCGGGGAAATGGCTCATGTGCTTTGGATTTGTGTCAGCATCTCTCAACAAGAAGAATTTGACCAGATTCATGCACCTAGGAAGATGAAATTAGAAAATACCGACCAGGTTAATGCACATATAAGTTTCCGATAAAACAAAATACTTAATATTTAATTATTCACAGTCTATTGGATAGATATTGTGTAAAACTGGCAGTCTCGTGTAAGATACAGAGATGATAGTTCTCAAACGTGATATATTCCAAATATTTTATTAATTACATACAAGTTACCTAAAGAAAATCTGTGAGGCATAAGATAGATAGATAGATAGATAGATGGATAGATGGATAGATGGATAGATAGATAGATAGATAGATAGATAGATAGATAGATAGATAGATAGATAGACATTACACATTCCCCACATTATCCTTGCTCCATACAGTGTTATAGAAAATAAGCATGTGAACAAGTGGACCAAGCAGAGCCGCGAGGACTCATTACCTTCTTCTAACAGCAGCCGGTAGAATAACCTGGAAGATTAGTTCATCTGATCTGGAAGTGAAAGACGTCTATGCAAAACACTAGGAGACCTTTGGGTATTTGGGGTATTTTGAACATAACCCTAACGATTCAAGTGAGGCCTTCAAGTATTGTTATCTTTTTTTGTTTATTTATTTTGTTTATTTTATTATTATTTTTTATTATTAGTCTGTGATTTAGGGCGGTAAGCATTACATTTTATCGCATGTATATAACTATAATATTTCGAGCATTTCACTGAATAATTGACCCAGGGACATAAGGCTAAAATCCCATTGGCAAGACAGCAGCTTCTTCAAACCTCGCCCTCTCGCCGCAGCCATGACTGCGCTCCATATCATAAATACAGTAATGCAGTGGAAAAATCCAAAATCAGCACATCTGAATCTCTGTAAATGCATACCATGCATTAGGTCTGAACACCTCAACGCTGACCAGAAGAAAAGGCAAGGAAAGGCACCAAAACGCTTATGTCTGCTCCACCCAAAATGGAAATGAATAATTGGATTTAGATAAGGTGTTTACTAATAAGTTGCGCGTGTACAGCTTAGAAGTAGAGTACGTCCGTCCAGTGCGCATGATTAGGCTTGGTCGAGCTCTTACCTCAGAGAAACGATGCGGTTGCGAGACAATGACAGACTTACCTTTGTTGATAATTCGTCACCCAGCACCAGGACAGAGAGGCGCAAACCTCTCGCCGTAGCTCGCGCTCGGTAAGTCCTGTTGCTCTTCTTGGTCCCGCCATTAGAGCGAAGCAATGAAAATGACAGCGGCACCATAGCTTCCATCCGTTTCACTCGCTTTAGTCAACGGGAGTCAGACCCCCGTATGAAAAATTAGATGAGACCCTACTGCGTGTCCAGATCTCAATAAGACTCCATCGGAGTGGTTATCCCAATCACAGGCGGCCACATTAGCATAGCAGAGCGGAGAGGAGGCTGTTCTCTCCCTGTTCATTCTGAGAACATCAGCCTGAACAATGCTCTCCGACTGTGTGCATTTTCAGTGTTGGTCAAAATATACTATAAAATTAGAGCAAGAACCTTTAAGGAGCACAGTGAAGCTACATTAAGTGCTGCGGCCAAAAGAATGCTGCAATATAACCACTTGGGAAATCATAAAAAGTTCATGTTCACGGTTACTCGTCCACATGACCATCCTCGGCCAATCCCAGGACCCAGGCACTCATAAAGTTCTATCACAAAGTTGTAAATTTTCATAAAACAACAAGGAATTTATTGCATTTCTTCATGACTGTTTTAACAGCAGTAGCTCTGCCGTCGCCATCTTTTTCCCTATACAATCGCAAGGAAAATCTCGTATTTTCGTACTTGTTTCCACACACTGATGTACTAGCTGAAAAGCGTATTAGACAAACGGGTAAGATAAAAGGTTGGAGAGCGGTTGGTGTTTTTGAAGCCGAAATATAACATCAGTGCGGTTTGATTTTTTCCCTTCATAATTTAAGACAATTTAGCACGAACTAGCCTTAATATTAAGTTAAGTCATCCAGAACAATGTAGCGAATCAAGTGAAATCAGAGATACTACAGTGATGTTATTGGTTTACGGTGCTATAAACTGGTTAGTGACTAAGTCAGTTTTTTTTTTTTTTTTTTTTGGTCTAGCACAAGAGACAATGTTTGCTCTTTATTTTTAAAATGTTCGAGATGAGGATTAGCTACGTTAAAAGCAGATCCATAATATTGCAATAAGAACAAAACAAAAGAATTAGCCAATTAAAAAATAATTAAAATTAATATTTTTGATATTGATTAATATTGGACAAATAAAACAATCTCGATTCAAACAGAAAGGCATATGAGTGAAAAATTAGTTATAATTAAAAATAAAAAATAAAAACAACGAAAGATGTAGGACCAAAAATATTGGTCATGTTATGGCAGTATAGTGCAATGCTCAACCCTGACAGTTCCATCGAGAAATGCACTGCACTAAACTATGGATGCACGAAAAATTCGCAGTGCGACAAAATGCACATTTTTAAAAAGCACAATAAAGCGAATAGCATTGAAGACTTTGGAGATTTGCTTTACACAAAATAAACACATTAAATAAAAATACGGGTCACTTATAATATTACAGTTTTGTCTAAATCAGAAAAATTATTGTCACCAAAAGCTTAACTGCTGCTACAAGATCTAAAACGAGAAAAGACCGACGGTTTTCCCATTCTGCAGATTTTTTTGTCCCTTTTATGGCGTTTCCGGCTTTTTTATTGATGCACTAAACACATTAGTTTACAACCCTATAATATAAACGCCTTCTTTTGGTCTCACACGATACAGAACCTGTCACTTCACTACAAGCACTCGGCGTGACCTAAGGGAGAAAAAACTAAGTCACAATAAACGAAAACTGTTGTATTAATTGACAAAAAAAACGACAATGTCACTAAAATATTATAGAATACAACTAACAGTGCTCTGGTGCTTTGTACTTTGTGAAATAATTTCAATTCCACTGATCACTACTAAATCTACCGAATTAAAATAACTGTACATTTTTAGTTAGTTTATAAAAATTCAAATGTTTAAAATGTTTATTATTATTGTTGATATTTTAATTGTATTCTTTTGTCCACAACAAAACAATTGTAATTCCCAAATAATGGAAAAGTATTAATTTAAGCTTTTTTCCAGTATATTACTAACATTTTAGTAATATACCCATGTAACTGTTAATTTAAAAAAGAACTTGTTTCGAAGATGTTTTAACCTGATAGCGAATAGAGATGAACAAATGTAGACAATATAAACGTAACAGTAGACTTCCAGGCGAGGTTGCTTCCGTTTTTATTACTTTTCTATTTGTTATTATTATTACTATTATTGTTGTTGTAGTTTAAAACACTAAGCAGAGGCGGATTTTCGAGTGGCTTAGGGCAACATTTTAAAAAGGTATGGGTCTTTAAAAAATATTAACATGCATGCTTGTGGTATTATCACATCCAGGGGTCTTTTCTCAGCATTATTGTGATTTTAATTCGATTCGAAACGAAAAGCAATCAAAGAACACAGAAAAGAAAATTCCCCGAGAGGCAAAAATTCAAACATCTTGTGGTCAACTGTACAGTTCGTTTATTTTAACACTTGCGCAAAATATAACAGAGAAAAATGCTTAAGCAGACAGAAATGTACACATAGATACAGAACAGGGACATATCAAAATATGAAATCATTAAAAATAGCTTGCTCCCTTCTGTGTTTGAGCCCACAGTGACTAGGCCGAACGTTACAGTCACAGATATATGAAATATATGATCCAGTATTATTAACACTAATATTAATCATAGGCTATATGTATAATTTAGGCTACATATACAGTAGGAGTAGACCTATTAAACGTATATAACTATATTAAAATGCGTTTTAAAATTACTTGTATTACTATAGTATAGTCTAACACATTAACACCTCTAACACAAGTTACATAGGTAGACGACAGTGACATTTTACCTACAGTATTGTAAGTAGCACGTCTTTTTTTTTTTCCAACTCAGTGTATCCCGAAATAAAGCGGGTTGAATCGATAGTATAGTCTATAGTATAGTCTATTTTTATATTTTGCACTAGCGTGGCTACTCATCATCTTCCTCTTCCTCGTCGCCCCCGATTTGGTCAGCAGCAGGAGAGCAGTGGCCCATTGATTTGTTCTCTTTCTTCCATTTCATCCTTCTATTTTGAAACCAGATTTTTATCTGGCGTTCGGTCAAGCACAGGGCGTGTGCAATCTCAATACGCCGCCGTCGTGAAAGGTAACGATTGAAGTGAAACTCTTTCTCCAACTCTAATGTTTGAAAGCGGGAATATGTCTGACGGCCTCTTTTCCGGTCCGCACCTGTGGAAATGTGAAAGGAGGATCAGAAAGCAACAAATATGAATATATGTATACCAACAACATTAGCAAAGAACAACATGAAGTGTTCAAATCTTTATCGGTATAATAAATAATAATTTAAATTAAAAAAAAAAAAAAAAACAGTTCAGCCAGTGTGAATCCGCATTGGTGTGAATGAAAACGAAAAACTTATAATTCAATTAAAAATCATTTAAATATGATATATACTTTACACTTCAATGAGTGAATGCAAAAAAAAAAAAAAAAGAGAGATTAGACTTATTTTAGTATTTTCAGCAATATTGCACACTGGGGAAAAGAGAGTCATCAAAACTCATGCTTCCGCTTGTGTATTATTGTCGTACCATAAACAAATCGGCCTGTGATTATACAAACACATTTTCACAAATTGGGATTTGTGACTATAAATATTTAGAAGCGACTTTTTAACTTTTTGCAGAGTGCCTGGGCGAAAAACCATTACATAGTTATTAAATCCTGAAACTTAAAAAAAAAAAAAAAAAAAATGCTGAGATCAAACTCAAACGTTTTAATTACTTCTAAATAATTTTTTGTATTTTTATTGCTTACATTTAGGTCACAAACTATAGTAAAAATAAAGCAAAATGAAACACACACGTGTGTAATTTAAGCATGCGTTTGACCACTATTTAAACATTACGTTTTAACTCAATATTAAGGTTAAAGACACACAACAGTAGCTATTCAAAGGTCAAATGTATCTTAAATATAAAAGTGGACTGTAATTCAAAAGCAAAATGAAAGTACACAAATACCCCCTCTGAAAGAAAATTCACTGGCTCGCACACTCCCGTGACTCTAATGGAGCCCTGGCGTTCAGACTTCCTTCTAAACATGACCAAAGTCAACAACAGGATCTAGTTCCCTTGCACAGCTCTGAAGTGTTCGTCTATCCATCTAGATAAAGAAGCCATCTACGTAAAGTATCCATCGTTTAGATGCACGTTTAAAGAGAAGAAATCTATCTAGACTTTCACAACCTTGCCCATGCACGGTCAGTGACTTTCTGCTGTCCCTGCGTTTCCGTTTCCAGCAGACTGTGGACAAATGGGGACTGCTTTGAGTCCGTGTGCTTTTTGAACTTTTTTTTATTGCACTCTTCAGTCGTTTGTGTCTTACTTCCGTCTTGTCGGCAACACCGTGTCACTTCTTGTTGATACTAGTCTAGCACAAACTGTGCAAATGCATAGAGAATTTGAGTGAAAAGCAGAAGCGAAGAGAGAAATCGAGAGAAAGAAATACAAGTTCAGTACTGAAATCCACAAAAATGATACAGCTGTTTCGTTCTTTAAGAGGTATAAATTAAGTGCATAAATGATGTGTCCTCGCAGAACGAATGCTTTTACACGAGTTAAAACAAGGAAGAGCATTGTACTCGGTCCTGTGCAGGGTCTCTGACGTACACAGGCTCCTGAATGATAGACATGGAAATAGAATTTCATCTGGTCAGTGTGTGAATGTGTCTGTCTGTGAATAGTGAAAGAGAAATAAAGCAAGGGACAGAGACCATCTATGTGAAATATCAAAGCACGAAATCAACTGAAAAGGCAGCTGGCCCTATAGTAATAAAGGCACAAAACCCAGTGGTTGGAGGTACAAGGCCCAGTATATGTTTCTGATATGTATAGGAGCAAAAGAAATACTTTTATGTGTTTATCCTATATACTTGAGAATGCATATACTCCGACTTCCTTCTATGCATCGGTCTACACCAGTTCTGGCGTATCATAAGACCAAATATGTGGCCTTTACAGCGGACATGGCAGGACATCAGTGGACTAATCTGATCTTTCTTAAAACAATAAAATAAATAAATAAATAAAATGCTTAAAATACAGTTCCGCTATTTGAAAGAAGCTTAATTGTGTTTGCAAACGAAATTCGGTCGATTGGCTGCGGATATTATTAAAGTTAAAATGATTTAAAATGTCGTATCTCTCTGTACAACGACGGTAAGATAGGCTAACTATGGCCCATGCATTATTTTTAAATAGCATTTCACACAAAACTACGACGCAGAACGAAAATGTATACACCAAAGGCGCGCAAGGACTATCTGCCAGTAAATGTCATCAACTTTGCTAATGAGGTATCTGTTCCAAAACTATTTATGTTGTTGTATTTTTACATTGTGAGCTAACAAGAGAAGAAGCGCCCCAGGTTGACAGTTGACTGATAGGAACGTCGGTGCTCGTGGGGAGTGTCTTGAGGGGCCGCAGAAAATCATTAAAAGAGAACTTGTCGACCTCCTTTTCAAATATGTCAGCCGGGACGTATGGTGACTATGTGAGAAAAGTGCTATTCCTACGAAAAGTTGACGATTTGTTAAAAACCACTGTTGAGAGAATAATTAGTCGCGGAACTGGCTCGTATGTCTTGAGTCGTATGTTTGGTGAAATTTCCAACACATGCGTGCGTGCACGCACGCAGGCACTTACATGTACAGCATACACATATATAAAACACACACACGCGCGTCCACGCACAGACACGGTTAAATTTCTGACAATAAAACAAAGGTCCACGCAGCTGTAACATACCCTAGAAATACAAGGCCCCGCCCTCTATATCGAAAACATGAGAATTTTTAACACCAGTGATTGCCAACATCCTAACTTAAAGACGGATTCACGAGTACACACAGCAACATATGCAATCATGACACACAATCTCAGCAGAATCTTGAGTATTTGCTAAAGCTACATAATTCATCCAAACCTCTCATATGTCGTCCCCTCCCTTTTCCACAAACACGAACTACTACGTACTAGGGTGTCTTGAATTATGGCGACTAATTAGTCATAATAAAGATCTGAGGAAAAGAACACTTTTTGAAATGATTCGGTCGCTCCCCTCAACCTGCCTCCCTCCCCCTCAGTCATACAGAAGCACACCCCTGTCCTTAAGAAACATTCAGTTTTCACAGACCTGTGCTCCTCATCCACGGATAGATTCGGAGGTTGTTTTCGTTGTTTTGATGGTAGCCCCTCTGCTCCTCTTTACCACTGCTTTGCGCTTTACAGAGATCGCCAGCGCTCACCATGGGAAGACTCGGATGGTCAAACAGAGAGCTGTGCATGTTCAACGAAACAGCTCCCAGCTCATACGCAGAGGGGTACATGCCTTGAGTCTGGCTGGAAAGGCTAGCACCGTTAGTGTACATGCTCGACAGGGAGACAGAAGATGTAGAGGAGACCGGTGCACCGGTGGAAGCCGAGCCGTAGCCGCTGGCCCGCTGCGAGCTGCAAGAAAAGGCGCAAGAAGTTTGCTCGGGAAACACGCCTGTAGAGAAGGCTGAACTCGCCACTTGGTATTTGGAAAACAACGCGTTCGCATAATACAATGAACTCATAATTTGAGAAGTGATTTATATGCCAAGAAGTTTTACTGTCGGTTTTACGAGGTCCAATGATATATTACAGAATTACAGTCTAGATTTACACCAAAAATCACCCCTTTTTCCTCTGGGGCCACGTGATGGGCAGCACGTGATGAAATATCCTCCAATGGGTGTGCGTCTTCCCAGAGCCCCGTCTGATGTTGAGAAGGGCTTCGCAGCTGACCATCCACATAAATTTGTTAAATTATTCACTTACAGCCAACGGTACCTACAGTCAACACAAACGCACAGGAGAACACACAAATCGATAGGCTATTGAGAAGGGTTGTGTAATCACCTAAATCCGTGCCAAGCAATAAATAATTGTGGGTTGTACAAACTTATAAATGAGTTCAGGTTGTACAGATTTAGGAACGTGCCTCCTGTTTGGGAGGCCACCACACAAATAACAAGAAACCTATTTATTTCTGTATTGATTTTCAACACTATTTCCTCTTGTCACCGGTCCTGCGCATACCCCAATCACATCACTGCATTTTTGCAATGTCTGTACAGTTTGCCTGTGTAAAGAGCATGATGACTCGGGCCCTTACTGGTTTCTGCTTCAAAGCATCCCTATAGCTTGAACAGTCACCGCCAACTAGCCATTTCCATGGTGACGGACTGGTTCAGTGCACCCCAAACAGTTTCCCTGTACATAGCAAACATGTTCGCGCGAGAGCTCTGAATCTTGTCGTGGAACTTGCTCTCTCTGAATGTTTGAGAAGCCCTCATACTCTTACGACAGTAATTCACCTGACTCGATGTGCTCCCATAACTCAAAATACCCACATTTAACAAAGACCAACAAGATGAAATTTCGTTTTAAGAGATTTTTGTAGATGTAGATTCACGATAATACATAGTCTGTTTCTGTTTAGTGGGGTATTATATCGTGTTGTGTTACAGTGTTGGTCTGACAAAGTAGTTATGGGGGTTTTCAGTTGTGGTTTCACATGCCGCCTCTCTTTTAATTCACGTATCTAACTATAAATCAAACGTCAGGCCACACTGCATGACTTTTCTGTGAGATTTACAAATTTGTAAACATTAATTTTATTGTACTATTCAATGTTTGCGCTTAAATGGATTCTTTGAAATTAAGGCCTATGTTTTAACATCAACAACATCTTGTCTGGTAACCTAAAAGTTTTGGATTTGAAGCGGACCTTGGAACCGCACATTAACTAGAAATGATGTCGAGGATACATGATGCCAGGGATTGTCGCTTGTAAACTTTATTGTGTCCACTTTCTGCCGGATTCCTCCAGTTTTAGACACTAGAATACAGTCAAGAATGACAACAAAACATATAGTCCATATCTACTTCAGTAAAGGTGAATGACAACAATTGGATTCATAGTAAACATGGGTCACATGACATAATTTTCAAAATTATTTTTTATTATGTTTATTCATTTTTATAATCCACTGTGCGCATGCTTACCCCATGAAAGGAAGACAACAAAAAATACCATCGATTTAAGAAGAACCAAAGACGTGTAAAAAGAGATTCTACGGCATAAATAGGCAGTTTCATGTTGTTGGAAGTCATTAATTTCTACTTCATCATCATAACATATAAGTGAGAACAGTTAAAAGTGCACCATTTAACTTAAAAACTATACAGCTGCCAAGGTAATTGTTAATGACAATATCCTAACAATAGAAACTTAAGTTTCACGATAATTATTTCACAAAGAAAGGAGACTAGCTTTAACACTATCATACTCTCTGAACAACAGTTAAAAAGTAGAAATGCCTCTTGTCCTTCGTCTTCCTGAAGTTCTGTGGTCAAAACATTAAGTGTATAGTCATTCGTATAGTCCCAGTCATTTTTTCTGTTCCTTCCTCGAGTGAAAGATGTAACCACTCGACTTGATTAAAATGTCTCTGTGAGACAAACTTCCCATGCAAACACCATTATTCTCTTCGTCATTGTCCTGTTTTATTTTCCCTATTTATTCTTTGCCGTTTTGATTGACTGACACACGTACACACACAAACACACACTCTCTCTCTCTCACACACACACACACACACACACACACTCGCATCCGCTTTACATTTGTTTTGCCTTGTCGCAGTCTTCGCCGGCTGGCTGTGTCCCGGATGCCTGTTCTTTCTCCCGTTTCTCTTTTTCGATCTGCTCTTGTTCAGACTTGCTGCTTGGAAACTTGTCCTTGTTGTTTTCTTTTTTCCACTTCATGCGACGGTTTTGAAACCAGATTTTGACTTGTCGTTCTGTCAGTCCCAAAGCGTGTGATACCTCAATCCGTCGCTTGCGTGTTAGGTAGGGATTGAAGAGAAACTCTTTCTCGAGTTCCAGCGTCTGATAGCGGCTGTAGGTCTGGCGGCCTCGCCTCCGTCCGGCAGCTACTGGCAATAAAGAAGTTTACAGATGTTAGACAGAGCTTACAATACGCGCCAAATCGAAATTTTACAATCGAGTTCAAACATATTCTTGAACCAACATTCCACAAAGGCAACTTCCACACGAAACGAACATCTACAGTACATAATCGCGATACATTATTAGTTTATGGAAAGGCTTTTAGTGTACCATGGAGACTCCCCACAGCCTAACACAGTAATTAATGTAAAAGCTCCGCCATTACAAATATAAGTACCACAACACTAATACACAGTAATGAGCAACACTAACCCCGCAGTAGAGTCGTCAAAAAGCAGTCTATACTATTTCACATGTTCAAAGGATTAGGCACAGCCATAAATGACATAATCATTGTGAAACGACCACTGTGTAGTGAAATAAACTCAGGTCTCACTGTAAGTCGTTAAAAGCTGCAGTAAAACTTTGACCTGGGTGAGAAGTGAGAGATCAGCTGTGGGGCAAAGTCTCACACATGGGAACAGCAAGAAGAGAAGGGGCTTTTCTCTCGCCCTCTTCCTCCACTCTCCTGTCTTTCTATGGCAGGGTCATTAAACTGTAAAGTGATTCACAAGTTTTGAACACCATAAAACAATAAAAACGGCTATTGTCCCCCCTCCTCTCTTGCACACAGGAAATGCAATTCTAAACCTAAATTGCACTGAGATTTTTTTCGTGTGGCAAACCCAGGTTTATGTCACTTCCACGAACACACACAACGCGAGTTGGCCGGCTTTTCTGTATACCAAGGCTCACCTTGAGGTCGCATCCACGGGAACAGCTGTGTGGGCGACGGACTCTGCTCTGTGTTGTCCGTCTCGTCGCCGATGCCCCCCGCGGCGAGCTTGCAGTCGCTATACTGAACCAAGTCGGCGTCTTGAGCACTGAAAAGCGTTTGCCTCTGGAGAGCATCATAACCGTAGAAGTTACCCGGCTCGCCGTGACAAGTTACTGCACAGGGACTCTGCTGGTAAGGAGCTGCGGAGAGCGTGGATGCGCCGTGGTGGTAAAACTCCTGAATCTGAGGGGCATGCTGGAAAGTGGCCCCGGTGCCTGGACCGTACACGACGGTGGGTCTCGTCCCTAGGTCCTGAGCAAATCCGCACTCGTAATAGTTTGGCCGCAGAGTGTCTCCACTTTTGTATTTAGTGAAGAGAGAGTTGACGAAATATGAGCTCATCTTTTGATGTTGTTGTTGGTGCTGATTTTGTTCAAGAGTTTGCGTTTGAATGTCTTTATATCAGCGCAGTAGCTTCAGAGAGTTGTCAGTTTCACAGTTACTGAGGTAACAAACAATGCAGCAGCCAAGCCTTGATTTCCAAAAACTGAACGGTTTGCGTTTGTATACCTTTGTTAAAACAACTTAGCTAAAGCTTCCATAGGCATGTTCCCACTGTAGAGTTCCAGCATCACAATTCCGGTGAAGGGTGCCAGTTCCCAACCAGTTTTTCTATGATTTACTCGGCTGCAAATGAGAAGTTTCATATTTTGCTGTGTGTTTTCACGATCATTTGCATCTTCTATCGAATCCTCGTTCCATTGGCTTCTCGCATCCCTACACGGACACCGCTCTGCGCGATTCTGATATGAAGGGAGTGAGAGAATGAAAAAGAGAGAAAAAGAGAAAGCGAGGGAGAGAGAGCTGAGAGGGAGAGAGCGCGAGGGAGCAGGAGAGGGAAGGGGGGCCAAGGGAGAGAGAGGAGGGGAGAATATGCACATTAATATGTTCAAGCGGGTAAGTTAATGAGAAATCTGCCGCTTTGCATCAGATCAAGTGCATAGCCTCTGTCCCTCCCCCCACTCAACTTCTCCACTCCAAACCCGTTTGAAAGATTGATTTTTTGCATGTTCATCACAGACAACCTAAAGTGATGCATATTTAGCCGTTAATTTCCAAATCTCTAACGAGGTCGAGTCTCCTTTTTTTAAATGTCAGGGTCGAGACGGCCAATTTTAAAAGGTACACGATTTAACTGGCATCAGTTTAAATGCATCCTATAACCCTTATAAGAACGCTTAAACTTACAAAATCATCCTCTGCAGCGACCAAGGCGCGCGCATCGAAAATAAGCGAGGTGGTCATATTTAATATTCTGATAATTGTGTTTATATAAATATATTTACAGAGATATGAGGATGTTGGAATGGACCTGCACGTCAGGTGTAATGGCAAATGTGGTTGTAAATGGTTTAACAAACTATAAAATGCAATAAACGCCCCTACTGTTTGTTGTTGACGTAGAGCATCAAAAAGCTGTTAGGTTTTTATGAGGTTCTACGACCGGTGCTGTAAATGCTTCACTCCGGATTTTATCCATGCAGAAATAGTAAGTCCTTTAATTGTCATTTTCGTTTTGTTTTCCATACAGTCTGCCACTGTGTTTAGCATGAGTAAATCTGATTAACATTACCTAGAAAATCCGAGGGGTGAAAAGTACCGTGCCTGAAATTTTCTAATGGTAAAAAAGCAAAAATCAGTAAACAAATTAATTAAAATGAATGAGTAAACAAACAATATAGGGTATTTTACGTGCTTGTAGCCGTTTAAAACTGTTTCTGGATTAGTTTTGATTTGGGAGAAAAATGTATTCAATTCTAATTACAAAATGATTATAGAATTATATAACTTTTCATATTTTCTACAAATGTAAGATTTTGTCATTTGCTATGTGTAACAACCAATATTTGTATTTGTCATTTGTAAGCATACACTGAATAAAAATGCTCACCTAAAGCACAAAAAGGTTCTCTATTTTTTAAATCTACATGACACATATGCTGTTGGTGCTTGTCATTTTACAACTTCATTTGCGTCTGTAAATTACTGCTGTGTCTCTCCCAAAATCATCACCTCAATGTGACGAATCCTTTTGAAGCTTTATGTTGACTAGCTATATGAATAGTCATACGGAATATTTTACACTTCAACACGTGAGTTATGTTCAATGTTAATGTTTCTATATTACGAGTTAGTCTTAAGCGGTAGTCACACACATCTTGTTCTACACTTAAACGTTTATCTCTTAACAAGGACAAGGAGTTCACCAAGCGTGAATCTCTCCTTTTGACCAGTAAAGCTTATGATTCGGCTTTAGTCAAACCTAGAATTTCGCATGCTAAATATAATTCACAAGCATGACCGACATTCTATTGTAAATGTTTTCTGTAATTTTGCATTTATAAATATGTCGGTATATAGTGAATCTAATAATGAAATGAATGGTGTCAGAGAATGTCATGTTATATGTTTTTGTTTGTTTGTTTGTTTGTTTGTGTGTTTATTTGTTGTGTACAATTTCTAGATTCACTGCAATAGCGGTAGTCAAGTGATGTGTGTTTTTTTGCTGTCAATAAAACATTTGCTAACTCAAGTTGTGTGTGGTGACTTTATATCTTATGCTACTTAATCATATAATCCTATTACCATTTAAAACAATCACTGAATCATCACATCTCAAAATGTTTGGGTTTCATGTAAAATGGAGCAGATAATAAAGTACACTGATTTAATTTATTTTACAATTGCTCTAATAGTTTCTAATAAGCCGAGCTGAAAACTTTTAATAATCTATTTTATTAAGGTTAAATGTTAAAAAAGAAACATCAACAGAAATGTATTATTGATTATGATATCTTAAGTTTTTGTATGCTAACATTTAAAGGTAAAAAAAAAAGGTAAAAAGGGTCTACTTGTTTCTCAGGATCTTTATCACTTAGATTGAAGAATCCTCTGAAGTTAATGTTCTTCGTCTCTTTCAAAAGCTCCGCTGTAACAGAGGGAAATTGTGTGAACCTTACTTTAGTCAAGTGTAATACCGCACATGTCTGCAAATGTTTGGCCCCAGTGTTTCCGGTTTGGGGGTGGAGGGTGGCAAGCCAGTCACTTTTTGATGGAACAACATTGCCATCAAGCGGCAATTGTGCGTTACTCCATGAGCAAATGCAGCTGTAATGAGACGGAAGTTCAAAAGCTAATGGTTCTATAAACAACGGACATAAAAACAGAATGAGCGAATTAACAGCTCTGTAAGTGCAAATTCAATGATGTTAAGTACTTATTTTCATTCTCTATAACAAGAAATCCGTTTAAAACCGACCCTTGTAGGATCTAGTCTTGTGTGTTTTCATCATATCTAGAAAAGTAATTTACATAGGGTTGGAACCCTAACACTAATGTTAAACCATAAAAATAAAAAATAAAAAAACAATGAAAGAAAGTTTTACTTCTGTCTTACTAGTATTTTGTTAATATTTAACTCTATTAAGCTTAAAATTTACAATAAGGCTCAATAGAATTCCGTCCGTGATATGCAATTTTTATTTGGGTTACACTCTTTTTATTTTAATGCACAACTACTGCCATTACCGCTATTAATAGTACCATCACCAAACCTACTGCTGCTGGTACTAGGCTACTAATAATAACAACAACAGGCTAATAATAATACGCTGATGCTAGCGGCCTCGTATTATATTTAGCTAATTACTTGCACACTGTTTGAAAATAAAAAATTCAGTGCACGAAATAACATTTCCGTGCATAAATACTTACTTATTCTTTTTCATTTGGGCTACGATCTTGTGTACTATTGTATCACCAGCATCACTAAATTGCTAGTAGTAGTCATCATCACCATTATCATGTTGCCTTTCCTTTTGATAGTTGTCGATACGGACAATCTTTAAGCTTCTGACCACAATTTTTTGAAAGAAATAAAAATATTTAGACTATTATTTATTCGAAAGCTTTATGATATTATTATTCACATAACTGATAATGCAGGTTATATTACACTACCACCAAACCACACACCACGACATGACCATAATTCTTAACAATTTTTTGCTATTTCATATACAATAAAGCAGATTTAATAAACTGAATGTTAAATTAAAATAATAAACTATAATGAACATACTTCAGGCTACATTTTAGGGAATCTATAGTTGGCGAGATTTCATGTAATGTGTGGTTTTGTTTTTGAGAGAATGAAATATTTCTCTTCATCAACCGGCCTTTGTATCACCAAGACACAATCGGATGTGTACCCACAAAATGGCGAAGTCGAGCCCGGTCCCAAAGGTTGTAAACAAATTAACGTTGGTCATCCCAGACGTCTCGCCAGAAATCCTTTTTCTGGCAGTTTATGGCCCGCTATAAGGGCTGTAGTGCGTTCGGAAATGGAACAAAGGGTGGGCGTCGATTGAATTGGACTCAGGGCTCTCATGTGGAAGTCCAGATCTCACCCATCCCGACCCCCTACTCTGTAAGGAATCTGGACGGCTAAAGAACAAACGCTGTACACAATAAACGACAAATGCGAGAAAGGGGAAGAAAAAAACAGGCTCCCCCAACGGAGACACAGTGTTTACGCAAATTATTTTGCCTTACAGTTATTAGAATCCTGAAACGTTTTTCACATTTTCTTCCATTTGTTTCTCGCGTAGTGTTTGCTTTACAGCCATTTAGTTCTTAACCTTCAGAAATTTATACCCTATAAAGTTTTATTACAGTCATATTATTTTATTGCGGCACACCACATTGAATTTCTTTCTCTTTTTTTATGACAGTCGACTTCCCATTTCCTCCGAACATCGAGCGTACATCCTTTCTTCAGTTTGTTTCCTTTCAAAACACCAAAATAAAGGGCGTTAATGGTGTGGCAGGACTCAAAATATCTTCTCAGCCCTAGAATCACCAGGACAGACTTATGCTGAATTAATATGTGACGAAGGCTGAATTCGTGCACACATCTGTGAGCCAGGACAACTGGCAATGTCTTCAAAAATATTTAATTGTTACAATCTGTTGAATGCAGATTTTTTTTAAGCTGTCTCCTTTCCTCTTCTAATTTGCAATTGCATCGATTTCATAATTGTTAGGATTTTGGCCGTCTAAATTTGTTGCCAAATCATTGTATTTGTAGTAGTCTTATTCTATTTTTTCCTATAAAACTACATATGACCACATTTGCCATCGCATTGGACACTACACATTTTCTCTGCTAACAGTGGGCCTCTGGTCTTACATTATTGAGTGTCTAGAACTTCAGAGTCTGAAACATTTAGACCTACCTTATCCCTTTTAGTTTGCATAATTTATCATGCATCGCCTCTGCAGGCAAAATATCCTTCTTTACTCTTGATGCATAACTTGCATCTGGAGGATGCGGTATAGCCAAATATAACACCACAAATATCATAGGGGAATCAAATAATACGTTAAGAAGAGATCCAAAGCAAAGATGAGTCATGGTTATTCTCAGTAATCCTTCTTTCCACATATGAGCTGCACGTTTCTTCATTCCGATTCAAGATGAATGCTCGAGCGCACGATAGCATATTTACAACATATGACTCTCGTTATAAAATGCAGTAAACATTAAAGTGGAGTACTACAGCATGTCCTTCGCTACAGCACAAAAAGGATGAGATCAACTTTGGGCTGGTTTACAATGGAAAACATAAATGGCAATTATTGACAAACACGCCAAATAAGATAAAGAGTTGACATGTGCAATAATAATAATAATAATAATAATAACAACAACATTGGTAATGATAAAAAGCAGCAAAGACTTCAATTTGACAAAAATGTATGTCAGTGTGTCGAGCTAGTATCGATAACACATTCACAAAGATACAGGTCGTGCACAGCCACGCATATTTATTTTAATTACATGATGAACGTTTAGATTTCGAGAGAGTTTCTGTTGCAGTGATACATCAGACTGTGCACTCCTTCAGAAGAAAGAAAAAAAATGTTACATTTTAGATTATATTGTATTTGAGTATCTTTCACCAACCTGCATATTAGCTCTGTCCATAGGAATAACAAAACGTGTGTGGTCTATGTGTAAACTTTTAATGAGTCCAGCATCAACAGTGCAAAAGCACAGATTAACAACACAAAACAATGACACAAAAGGAGACAGAACAGTTGTGTACAAAAACAATTTAGATCTTACGTTACGGGTTAAAGTCCGGTGATGTAATTGTTTTTCTTTTAATAAATGTTCAGAAGCCATGAAACAAGCGTGTTAGAAACTAGCACAAAAGAGAGAGAGAGAGAGAGAGAGTGTGTGTGTGTGTGTGTGTGTGTGAGTGTGTGTGTGTGTGTGTGTGTGTGTGTGTGTGTGTGTGTGTGTGTGTGTACTCTTGTATCAAACAATTTAAGGAGTAGCTAATTGACATTTGAAGAAAGCCGCGCTCAATTTCTGTTAAGTCAAATCACAAAAACATAAAACAAATCTCTAATCCAACAAAGCCATATGACGATACGAGCAAATACAGAAATAAACATCACTGACAATGGACAACGGACATGATTCTGGACATATATACATGGAACATGTAAACAAAATAGGAAAAATAAAAGGTTACGTGTATCAGCTCATTCAAGTATGAATTATTTTTTGAAATTCTTTTTACAACATATAAAACATTCCATTTAAAAGAAGAAAAAAAATATTAACGTATTTACAATAAATTAAAACAACAATCCTTAGACCGTACATAAAACAGCTTCGAATTAATACTAGCTTTTTCATTAACACGTACATAAGAAAACTACACAATACGAGGCATGCGCAAATTTATGTAAACAACTGCGACCGAATCTGTATTAAAGGTTGTTATACATTTAAGCACGAATTAATTCTATGGTTACTGACGCTACAAATACATACACTCGGAACCTGCACTCTAATTTTCAAAAGGATTATTTTGGGATATTTGAACGCGCGCAAAAAAAAGAAAAGAAAAAAATTAGTAAGTAAAATAACTCATTTCATTCGTGTATAATTACTTCAGTTTGATTCTTGATTTTGACCCCAAATGATACAAACACTATTTCAACGAAACTATGGTAGAAGCTATAGCCTAAAGAAAAGATCTGAAAGCAAATTTAGAAATTATTATTACTATTATTATTAATACATTCGAATAAACCAAGACATTTTATAAGTGTGCGTCTACCACAAATCTCTGCGCACAAGTAAATGTCAAAAGGAGCTAATTTATAATATCGTAAACTTCAAAAGGTTTTTGAAAACCGTTAGCACCGCTTAACCGCTTCACAAATGGTATAGAGACTACGAACTAAAGGCTGTTTTATTCCGCTCTTATAATAATAATAATAATAATAATTTTGTAAAAGAGAGCTCACGTCTTCAGCAAACACGTGAACATGCTTTACAGATAAGCAAAACTTCCCTTGTATAGCTACTGAATGAGGCTTATGTTTTGTTAAATACATTTTATATCAGCACAAGTCAATGACAAAAGGAATGATGAAAAATGCAGAATTATAGAGAACAACTTTATAAAAAGCACAATATTTCAGCTGTTCATAGCCTGTTGAAACAGTTCATTATCACCTGTTTATTTCCTGACGAAGTGTTTCTTTCGCACAAGTCATAAAATGCAATAAAAGAAGGGAGAGATGGCACGACGTTTTCCCCCTCCTCTGCATCATCTCACCTCTTCCTTATACTGTATATGCTTAACACTGTCCAGTCATGCGGAAATGGTGTGTGAGTGCGTGTGTGCGTTTTCTTTTTGATGCAGTAAAACCTTCTTGCATCAGCTTCCAGATTTAAAAGACTCTTTGTAAAAGTCTTGAACGCCTGGCACCAGTCTGCGTTATTATTCTTTGGGCTGGTCCTTATTCATTTTCTTCATTTTCATCCTTCTGTTTTGGAACCATATTTTTACTTGTCGCTCTGTCAAGTTCAGCAGGCGAGCTACCTCGTGTCTCCGGTCTCGGGTGAGGTACATATTGAACAGAAATTCCTTCTCTAGCTCCAAGGTCTGATATTTCGTGTATGGACATCGCTTCTTCCGGGATGATCGAGCGTGTAACCAGTTTGCAGATGGGTCGTCTGCAAATGACAGTCAAAAACAAAAAGAGCAGATCATAATATTAGAACGGATTCCAATATGAAACAGGAAACACATTTCACAATGCACTCAAAGTTACAGCCTTCACGAAGACTGAATATTATTAAAATAAAGTGCTTTAGGGCGCCATCACTTACAAATGCATGAAAACCAACACCATGATTGATGAAAATAAAAGAAAGGAAAGCAAAGCAATTTCATCCTATTAACATGATACGCAAAAATAAAATAAAAAACAATGTCTCGACGCTTAAACTGTAAAACCACCAGTAGGCAACAACTTTGTAGAAGAGGCCATCTAAATTCACCTGTGATAATGCATGTCATTCATCTCCCTGCAACGGAGAATGTGAAAGCAATGAGGGGGGGAGAAAATAATAAGAAAAGGACTGAGGGAAAAGAAAGGTTTAATTTTGAACTCTACAGGGATTTTAACCGTACTGGAATGCACTGTAAAATGTGGTCACATGTGACATTAGATGATCTCCTTTTTAGGCAGAAATGTGGGATGAATTACGGAGGAAGAGCATCTCTAACGAGGCGTCTTCTCCCTCAGTGGTTTGGTCGGGAATGCAGATGGGAGGCTGAAAAATTTCCGTTGTGCTGACTTTTGTTAACATGCACATGGAAAAGCTGAATGTTACAGCGACTCGAGATTCACTGTGATGACGAAATTGATGTCACCTGTGCACGTCTTCCGTACCTGTGTGGGTTCAGTGACGTCAAGGGAAAATTTCTACCATGCTGGTGCTTCACACTCTCTTAAAATGCATGCTAGTCGAATGAAAAACATTCAGCGTTTGGCACATAACTCCACTTTTCAGGGGCTCGGACAGTTTGAAAGTGTATGCTAGCATGTTAGAAAAAGCCACGCATTTGTAGATTTGTATTTGTTTCCCATCCTATGAGTGGAAACTCCATCGCTTTTGCCTCAAGACATACACATCAGCCTTCTACGAGATCCCAAATCTTATGACGCAATTGTATTTTCATAATGATGGAATGAGATACACGCATCTAAAATGATTAATGCGCGTGTCATGTCAGCAAGAGGCCTCGCGGACACGTCTGTATAACTTGCAACTTGCGAGACAGGACCGAGACTTGATCCCTAACAATGAAACACTAAGAGGGTCATGCTATATGATGAGGAAAGTGACGTGCGTTTCCATTAATAAAAATGAATCAAAATCCACAGATTAGCCACACAAAGTTTAGAATTTAATTTATTGCATGTAGGCAATTTGATCAAAACGTTTTCAAAGACAATGCGCCTCTTGCATTTGCCCATGTTTGCATTGAATCGTATTTTACTCTGAGAATTTTTTTTAACGCAACATATCCCAAATAGCTCACGTACGATTAATGGGGATGTTGGCTCCTCTGATAACTTAATAGACTTGAAAGCTATAACTTTTTCTTTCTCATGGGCAGCCATGAGCACAAAGCGGGACGTGTAACTCCCAACATCATTGCCTTTGCCTTCAGTTTATTCTGGAATGCCGCCCGGGGTAGCACATTGGGGATTTCTATTGCGCACAATTCCATTAGTTCACAGTGCTGCAGACTATTTCACGGATTAAAATCAATGGCCTTTTCAAATTCACTGCGACAAAATCGAAAACGATCTTTGAACAAATCCCTAAGAATTAAGATGCATTTCTGAACTTGTTGGAATACTTTGGCAATAAAAAATCTTACATGGTTATGAGCTGGAATTATTCTATGGATAATTCTCTGCACCGGCTCAAACCCACTCTTGAGGGAGCTCAAGAACAGGCAAACAGGTCAGAGAAAAACATACAATCCCCCCAGCAGCCAGATTTACCACTGAAAACATTTATGCAGTACTCCATTTATTTTGTGGTACTCAAACTATGCCTTGACCTCAGGGATTATATACAGTCAATAATATTTACAAATAAATAGAATTAGATCAAATAAATAAATTCAAGTTTCAGATGAAACGCAAATAAACCTTATAATATTTTTGCTAACCAAGAGCTACTAAACATAAGACCAACATTTGCACTACGGTATAAGTAAGAGACGCTTTGGAGAGTCATTGCACACACAAAAAAAAAGCTGTTTACAGCCGACCCAAAACTGGCTGGTGCACTAAAGTGCACTGACGCGCAAATAAGGGACTCTAACAGAGACAGAAAGAGAACGAATATACTAAAAGTTACTCAAGAATGAAAAAAACTCAAACAATATGATAGGAAAATTAAATCTTGTTTAATAAATGTGTGAAACCTCTACGTGACTCCAACCGAGCAAAGCAAAACAGTGCTCAGCGATGCTATAGAGGCTATGTATAGCATGGCTAAATCATACATATCTGGGTAAAAATACAGATTCGATTAAAAAAAAAAAACCTACATGCTAGCGGAAGACTTGAGAATGTTATGATCATACTTGGCTGCGTGAGGTGTCTGTTGCTCTCCGTTGCTTTGTTCTAGTTTTATGACAGCATTAAACGCTTTACAGAGTGTTCACTTCCTAGGTTTATAACTTACTTTGATCCGGTCCCTCTTTGTCCTCGCTGCCTTCGCATATGTCCTTATTGTCTTCAAACCCGGCGCTGTGACTAGAATTCATCTCTCTTGCTGTAGAGGACTCCAAGATATACTCATGCTGCCCAACTAGTTTCGGTGGTTCCCCGAGATGTCCCAGGAGCGGCTCCATCTTGACCTGTCCTTGCCCAGGCAATGGCTCTGCTCTCGGAGCACAGTCAAGCCATGTGCGGAGGTATCGAGTATCCGTTGAAGGCACTGGCTGCGTCGGTATGTACGGATGGTAGACCGCGGGTAAGCCATTGGACGCGTGGGAACTGAATGGACTCCATGACGAACTGAACACTGGAGGCTTGGGCTGGAAGCTACAAGAGGGGAACTCGGGATGCTCGCCGGGTCCCGGTTGTCTAGCGCTGGAGTACTGTACATTGGAGAAGCGGGACGCGTTCGGATCTTCTCCCTCATGACTTATGATAGAATCGACATAGTAGTTGCTTAGAGTTCCAGAAATGGACATTCTCGGACATTATATAACGTACTGTTCATTAAAGGGAAAACATGTACAATAGAAATGTGCTTTACTCCCCTCTTTACGGTACTCCTCTCTACTCGCTCGCCAACGAAGTAGAGCCGGGCTGCTGTGGTGTGCGCTCCGAGCGAAGTGATTGGTCAGACTTTTTTCGCGAGCCTGATAAAGCGTCAATGGGGTGTAAATCAATCCGCCAAGAGGCTGTACGGAGCTCTCCTCCTCTTGCTCTCTCTATATTTCCCATCTAAATAAATTGTCTTGTTTATGCAATATGCAAAATGGGAGCGTGTCCATATATCTCCTGATATCTACAAGCAGTCGGGAAAATGTCAACTTAAATTATGAAACGTTTTGACATTATATATTTAAAAAAAAATGCATATGCTGGGCAATGGCCCACAATAATAAGCGAGAGAACATTTTTGTCTATGAATTGATGTGACTTTATATCGTGATCTACAGCATAAGTGCTGAATGGGAGCTTGATCATATTTGCTTGATAAAATGTATGACAATAACTAGGCCTATTTAATATAGGCAATTTATCGAGATATTTAACAGGACTTTGAAAGATACCACAAAAACCATATTAAGGCAGTGACGTCTGCTTATAAAGTTTACTCAACCGATTTTTTCACTAAAATATTTTATCCCCCCACGTGTTTAAACTTCTAAGCCTCCGAGGAGGCAAACCTCTTCCTTCTTGGAGTAATAGGAGTACGTTGAGATAATGAACAGCTTTATTGGGAAATTAACAGTCATTTTTTGTTAACGAGGGTATTAAACACCACCGTGCGACAATCCCCTTGTATTTATGGAAGAAACTACTTGAACTTTTTTGGTCGTTTAATACTATAATAAAATACTACATCAGGCAGCTTTGATTTTTATAGGCCTGATATACTGCCTGTGGCGAGGACCGTGAACGACTCCGCTGTAGTATTCCATCCAGTCGCTCATTTCACACACACAAATAAACAGGATTTTCTTTTCTTTTTTTATTTTATCACTTTATTCAGATACATACCAGTCCATTCTACTCTCTCTGCAAAATTTTGCAACAGAAATTCTGAATTACGCCTGCAAGAAGGCAAATGTTTCAGGAAGGATTTCACTGTCTGTGGTGAATATCTTGGACCATCAATGCAATGTAATACAATATAACAGTGATTTCAGCACTTGCTGTGTGTCTTGGCCGTACACCCAATAAATAGTTGCCCCTAAAATACAAGAATGAATAGAACATATGATGCTGTTGTGCCTCAGCAAAAGAACAATAGCAAATTATGTTTCTAAATTTACAAAGTCATTACATGCACTGTAGAGCTCACTGAAAAAAAGACATTAAAGTAGCTATTACCATCTTATTTCATGAGAGTTTAGCCCATACTTAGCTTCGTGCCAGGTTTATAACAACACCCGTAACCACGGGTAAACAGGGCATGTTGCATAATAAGATACATTTGTGCAGTAAGTTGCGCTATAGAATCTCTAAAACCACTAAAATGTTAATTAACTCGTTACCGGTGCATTAATTCACATTCAAGAATCTCTGCTTTTTGCTGGAATTACTAGAGAGAAGGAAACATAATCAAAAAAAAAAAAAAAAATGTGTATCGAATGCTACACATTAACCTTATATTGTAATCTATTTGGATCGTATTTCCTTATGTAAAATTAGGCCTCTATACTATGAATAAGAGCATACCGTGGAACATGCCACATACCATCAAGCTAGTTTAAAATATACGATGTGATATTCTAAATAAAAATAAATAAATAAATAAAAAACAGGCATCTGGTGAACATACAAGTTTCAAGTATTTCTTTTAGTGAAATTCGTGTTTAGAGAAGTACTGTTTGCCGTATGTGACCACAGAAAATACCATTTTATTTAACATATTCCTGTTTATAAAGAAACAACACCTCTTTTGAACAAAGAAATTTCATTCAAACAAATGTTAATCATCGAGATGCATCTTAGCACACGTGTTTGCAAATAAACATCTATTAACAAGAATAACGTAATTTGTAGGACATTTTTGAAATCGTTATAGTGTTAGGTTCCTGTGGTTGTTAAGCATGACTCTGTGTCTTCCTTGTCCACATTCTGGATATGTTTGATATTTTAGCATGAAGTTTTTTCAAGTAGGCCTAATCAAGGCATCAGCAACAGAGAGATTAATGTATGCTTTAAAGTTTAAGTTTAAAATGTCTTAATATAAACACCGTTTTATAACTATTTATAAGTAGCCTAAACATCTCTTATTTTATTCAGTGTAGAAGAGTGGACTTTAAACTGCACGTCTCACCTTCAATATGTAGAGTTTCTTGTAACGAGTGGGCTAGTGCTGTAATATGAATTTACCTGTTGCAAGAATCCGTAAAATAACTTTATTCTTAAGGATAAAACTTTCTTAAACTAGCCTACGATTTCGCCATATTTTTTGCTGGTGTAGCCTACAGATGATTTCAGCAATGATAGCATATTGACCAATAATGTTGCACGCTAGTCACCACAAGCAGGCACTCTGCAAGCGTTACCACACAGTGCAAATCATCAATTTGCAATTTTACAAAGTTTTCTACATCAAAATGTTTTTCTACTGCTCTAATGTGTTTGTTCTAAAGAAATATCACAGTTAATCAGAATTTTTAATATGATAAAGAAAAAAAATTGTGATATAATTGTGGATTTCTAAACGCAACAGCTAAAATAACAGAATTTATAAGCTATGTTATAAACGTATTTTATTATTATTATTATTATAAACCTATTGCCAATTTTTTAATATTTCATTGTTTAGGCTAAAAATATACAAACCGTTTATTAGGTCAATTTATTACTGTTTTAGCTAAATTATTCACCCATGTGTATTTAAAATGTAAATTAAAAAAAAACTTAGATCTTTAACGATCTGTTGAAAACTACACTGGCAGGCTAGTCACACACAAAGCTTCACAAAAAGCTTAAAGTGAAAATACACACCAGAGAGACAACAGTTGCTCAGTTGACTACATTGGGGATACACACAATACACCTAGTACAACAGTAAATATATAACCAACTTTCTATACGGATGAGATCAAAAGAAACGCGTTTTTCATAGATCATGACTTAATATATAATATAATATATATATATGTATTATACAGCATGAAAAAGGGTTTATTCTACTCTAACTGCAAAACTTTACAGGTGATCACAATTGATTAACGTCAAATTACCTAGAGCATTTGAATATTTATATTAAAAAAAAAGTTTAGTATATAATTGAGGCATTGTGTTGGAATTTTTGGAAAACTAATTTGTTCTTTAAAATCGCGCAGGACATGCATCTGCTAACTCACCGGCGCGAAGCAAAAAAACAGGCCATTTTGAAAACAAAGGGGGAAGTTATCGAAGAAACGTGTTGTGGATGAACAAACTTACAAACTAGTGCTTGTAGCCAAGTTTTCATAATTTAAAAAAAGAAAAATGAATTTTGTTTATGCCAGTTACTGAGTGTGTAAGTAATATGTAAAAGAAAGAAACAACACGATGTGATGGCTGCGATATTAACATAAGCTTAACCCGTAATAGCTCATTTACAAGGATTATTAAATCAGTATTTTCAATGAAGTCGACACTATATCTTCATTCCACGTTGAATGGACAATGGTGTATTTAACTGGAGCAATTCAGGCAGTTTCAGGTTCCTGTGAAATTAAACGTCCAGCCCAACAACTTGAAACTACCTAAATCACAGACCAGCTTGGTCTTCTCCGTGTTCAAAGGCAA